>NC_056735.1:1837577233-1837587233 GCF_019279795.1 Protopterus annectens
GTGTTGTCACGTCCATAACACATATATTTACATGTGAGCATCACTGTCTAAACATCTTCATAGGCAATACGTAAACTAAATATAGTACTTGGTACCTGTAGTACTGACTGCTCATACAGGCATGTCCACTAGTCAGCTACTGGTGTTTACTAATGTCAGCTTTGTGTATGTGGCCATCCTGGGGGAATGTAATCTCTATGTCATGTACACTGCCAGACCCACCTAACACCATGCCCCACACATTGTTTGGGATGCAGCTACAGGGGTAAGCTGGAAAGCAGCCCAGTCTACGGCCATGACTGGACTGGACAGTCATGAGGTGTAGGTTAACACATGCAGCTCATCAACACAACCAACAAATACCCTTACCAGAACACAGTAAGGACACCCACACACACTACTGGAAATCACACACATTCACAGACGCTTCTAAGTATCTGGCCAAACAAGTGACCCCCCCCCCAAACAGGAAGAGACAGACACCGAAATACACAAACTGTATGACATAGTTTGCATAACTGTGCCACACCTCTGAACACATGACTGGAAACATGCCCAACAGTACTCATTTGTGAATGCAAACTCTAGCACTAAGTTACACACCAAACTATACGAGGGCATACATACTGTCAGCTGCCTGTCTGCCATGATTAGCCACATGCTCATGCACTCAGACCACCTTTTGAACTATACAAATGGCTCTGGCATATTCCATGTTGTTGTGCAGGACCTGTGATGCAGTAGCCTAGACTGCATGGAAACACATGTAGGAACTGTCAGGTCTTGTAGCCCATGCAGATATGTCCCAAGGCCTGGGTAGCATTCTGCCATTGGTCAGAATGATACTGCAGTACAAGGACAAAATGATTGTATTCCACAATTGTCTAGTGTAGTGGTGCATGTCACAGGGTATCCAGTATCTGTCGTCCTGGGATACCATGGTAGACAGACCATGATGCTTTGCCAGAGAGGGCCTGCACCTGTCACCCCTGGGAATCTGGATACTGCCTAGGGCTCATGCTTCCCCTATAGTGCCTTCATCATGCACGGTTCAAGTGAGGGTCCACTGCTGTTACAGGGACAGCCAAGCAATAAACTGCGGGTCTCACTACACAATGATACATATCAGAAGCACTATACGAACACACATATGTCAATCCCTAACATGAAGAACATATCTGTGCAGTGGCTGAGACATGTTTCAACACTCCAGAGAGCACACCTGCATGACCATGTTATAACACATACCTCACCTCTTGCCCATTATCCTTTAATGGAACACACGGGCCACAGGTGTGTCCATATTCCTGAAGGATATGTACACCCCCATGCTAATTGCACTTGCATAACATCAGATGTATTATGTTGAGCAACTACCTTTGTGCCAAAGTGGAATTTAAAATGCACCTTGATACAGATCACCCACCAGGCCGCGGACTTCCCAACTGTCATAATGTGCTGTAATGGGGAGCTGAGACAGAACCATAATAATGGCTACTCTCAACTATTCCATTATGAACTGGGAAGACTCCTCATGTACCAACACCTGCACTCAGTGCATGTTGGATTCCATCGACACCACTGACCTGAATCACAGTAGTCACACAAACATGGCTAATAGTATGTTACACATAGTTAGTTTCCAATGCCACATATTATGAGGCCAAGCACAGAGCATTCTATAGCTGTGTCATTAATCATAATGGCAACGACAAGACCTGCCGTGCTGCACAGCACTATGGCATGGGAAGTACTGCACCTACAGAAATAGCACCAGTTCATCCAGATAGGGTCTTGGAGAACCTAAACCCACTCCCACCTCCCCCCACCCCCAACAGGTACACTTAGTAATATATACATGTACACTACAGAGCCCCTGTACTAATGACTATGCAGGTACAAGCTGCACTCTCTAAAGCCATACATACAGCTTTCATGGGATTTGTCAACATCCCAGGGTGTATCCTACACAAATGTAAGAACAATCAGCTATCCATATACACATCATGTTCAATCATAGCTCCATGTCAGGCTGTATACACACCGAATGATGCACAGCAACAGTTATCAAACCCCACAAAGGGGGAGACACCACTGATAATGGGACATAGTGCACAACTACCCTGCTGAGTCTGGTCTGTACAGCCATAAACCGTGGTCAACGTAAATAATGTACTCAGTAAAGATGTAGATGACAGTAGGGTTGATTCAGACTGCATATCATGACCTTGCCAGATCGTACGACACCATCACCCATACTGTGTTCCAGCTACACTCAGTAAACAAGGTGTATATTCCTATGTCACAGGAGTGGTTGGCAACTGGACTGCTGGCAGAACCCACACTACAGAAGGTGTCTGACGAATACACGCACATCATACCAGTGCAAGCCACAGCAATACAGAGGTCATTCCTGGTACTCCCTGTCTTTGTTATCTATACCACACAGACTAACACAGAAGGCATCAGCCTATTGATGTTTGCAAATGACTATGAACTAGGAGCAATAGTTGACTCATTGTGTGCTGTGTTCAACATACAGAAGGGCCTTAGTGTGTCAGATGTTTGGTGTGTGATGTATGGCCACAATCTGACAGCTAAGTATTGCATTTTCATCCCCCATGTTACAAACCCTGTACCCATTAACTACCACCTAGGCAGCGGTCAACATAATGGCAAGTATGTGCATGGGATGCAGCTGGACAGTACTTCCCTTTGATAGTTCCGTCACCACAAAAGACAGGTAGACGTATGTGGCACCCCTAATCATGACAGGGTGCCATCCAGGAATATAGAGATAACTGCTCAGCCATACTCAACACCAGTGTGACCCATATTATATCACATATTTCCTTTAAGGGTTATTGCCCATGTGTAGATGGCCTACACTGCCCTAAACAATCCCTAGCTGCACTATGTAGCATGCAGCCTACCCTGAATAAAGCCATGTCCAACCCAGAGGTGTTGGACATACAACACTTAACACATCCTGAACCAAAATAAACACATATGTCATGGACATCCACCTTTCTAGTACAAGGATCACAACATGCCTGATAGATCCCTGTCCCATACACTTAACCTACTATTGCCATACTATGCATCCCTGTCCAGTGAAGCTGCACATCGTCCCTCTCTGTGACATGGTGTGATGACCGCATGCCAAATATATCAGTAACCATGTGTATCAGTTCTGTGGCACTGCTTGAACTGGCCACTGAAACTTACCTGTCCATTGCCTACAGCTAGGTAACCTGTCTGCCTAGGCTCATAAATGACCCAGGGCATATAGCCTACTAGATTACTATGACCATACATGCTATAGTTGATATCCAACCCTGCAAATACTATCAGGCTAGCTACTGTCCCATGTGTTATACATGTGCAACACAGGCAATACATGGCAGGATGCTACACAGCTGTACAGTGCCATATAGATGTATATGGCAAAATACATACATGCTTCCAAGTCTGCAGGGTCACAGGTCATGTCCCTAATGGCTATGTATGACTATATATGTGGCATATACACAGCATTAAGGTCGACTGCATTAATGTGAACACATCCAGGCATGTGCTGATGGGTAAAGACACCACTAAAGGCAAACAGACATGCCCATGTTAAGACAAAATTCACATGGTGTATGAGCAATGTCATCACATGACACACACATATATGGCGATAACATCACATCACCAGTAGGTGTCAAATATGTGCGACATACATGTCAGTGGTGTTAGTGTCATGTAGATTTACAAAGATGTATTTGTAATCTTAATAAATGTGATACACATGTATGTTCAGCTGTACTGCTGTACTTCTCTGTGAGTTACTGTGACCCCATCATTATGTCTTCCAGGTATGCCACATAGCAGACTGCCGGCATACAGCCACTTGGAGGATGAGGTCCTCATCCCATACCTCCTCAACAACTACACGACGCTCTTCAGCCATGTGCCACAGGATGCACAGCAGAGGGATGCCCTGTGGAAGAAACTCTGCAGGAGAGTAAATGATGTTGGTGGTCACAATCGCACCTATCAGCAGGTGCGCTGACACTGCACTGACCTGAAAAGATGGGCGAAACAGCGTGCTAATGCAATCACCAGGGAACAAGGTGCAACAGGTGGGGGGGTCACTCACCCAGCCCCCACTGACATGTACCAAGGTGCTACTGGCCAACCTGGGGACACCTGCAGACCTCCATCCACAAGCTTTAGCTGGTATTGTGGAGGTGGGTGTCTCTCAACCACCAAGCCTGGAGTTGCCTGGTAAGTCACTACTGCACATAAAACACAACTATATATCACATAGTTACATGTGTTACTGTACAATATGTAATGTAACATCATATGCAAGGCATGTATGCACACATGCCACATATTATAGTCTGCTACTCTATGTATGCACAAATGTGCATACTCCATAGTATAGTGTATTGTACTGGGTTATGTGCTAACATGGACATTGCTCCCTGTAGCTATCACACATGTGTGGATAATGATCTTACTGCTGTGACACCCCTATTTAGGTACTTCTGGCATTTTGCAGTGACAGTAGCCTGTGTCAGGTGAGATTGTTATTATTTACCAGGCTTGATAATGCATGGAACATATTAATTGTATGCTATCTGCCATAACACACGTACACATAATGTATGGTGGTCCTGTTAATGGACACTGGTCAGACCTGCAATGCATCACACTGTTTACCTATGTGAAACAATTGAAGACTATATGAAACACCTACACTAAACCTTCCAAACTGTCATTGCCAGATGTGTGGACAACAGTGAATACAATGATGGAGGTGTGTTTCACTGTAGAGACAGGTACTACATATCAGCATTACACATGTTGGGAATATGAACAGTACTGTACAGAGAGCATATGTGTGCACACACTCTAAATGTGTCGGAGCTGGAGTATGCCCGGCCCACAGGATACACTGTTGTGGAGTATACAGCTGCTATGAATGTCACACAATGTCATGTGCTATCAGACATGTCCATGACATGTAGTGGGCTGACTGCAACACTGCTCAACTAACCTGCAAAACATGTCTCAAATCAAATACATACCACCCTTTGTCTGCATAACCCTGTCCTCAGTGGAGCATATGACATGTATGGGTGTATGTCATATGGGATAACACTGACATGTGAAATAAGATGTCCATCACAAACATTGGACTGAACATGTGTACACATGGCTATGGAGGATGGCCAGAGGCATGAAGCAACACACACAGTAGAAGTGATGTACATGTGTGTACACCCTGTTGTACATTGGCTTGACACAATACAACTATGGCCTTTGTGTAATGGTGATATTGTAGATGTGAAACACTAATCATCATACAGGCCTGTGCACAGCTTGTGTAGGCATAACATGAAACCACCACATAACATGTCTTGAACATCTTGAGGGTGTCACGACATGGAAGCATTCACCTATACAGTATCCAAATACATACATGTGTTGCACAACATACACATACATCCACATCAAGCCACAGATAAAGTACATTCACCTTGCTGGTGTCAGACATCACTGTCATGCCTGCTCCTCGTGTGTGAGGTACACAGATGGCATGTGGGACATAGAGTACTTGTAAGTTAGCCACGTGTGGGCATAGTTGCCAGGTATCAGTAATATGGTTGTAGATGTGCAGGGGTGTCATCCGTATACCCTTCTGTGACCTGTGTCACACATTCCACATTAGGGTTTATTGTGTATACATCTCAGTGACGTTGGTCACATTCCACATCAGATATGTATTGTATGTGAACATAGTCATGGCTAAGAACTGTGTCAGTAGCTCACATTGTATAGCAATTGTGAAGCCATATGATGCCCTGCAATGGCTATGCACATCAGCTCAATGTGCAGTATGTCCCTGCATATTTGTAGGGTTGACAGACAACATTGCATCAGCTGAAGGCCCATGTTAGTATAACACATCCCTGCATTGGGACACCATTACATTGCTGTAGATTGGAAAGGACACCATTGTGTTACACATGCATGCATGTCATTCAACACGTCAGCAGAAGACATGTCATACTACATGTGATTGGCAAGGTCATACGCAACACAGCAGGCTGGTGTACTGTAAACCTGTGCTGGTCTGTGGCACCATTGCAAAGTAGGGACAGCCATATCAAATGTGTGTACAGCCATATGCACAATGTCTATACTCAGCTCAGGGATAGGCGGAATAATGTTGAACAGACATGCACTGCTTTGGGGGAGATATGCAAGCTAGGGCTCAGGCAAACATAGTATGCAGTCAACATACCATATTGCTCATGTCCTCACACATAGGGGCAGTGGCCAACACAAAGCATCACTGGCAGCTCTACAAAGGTCAGCGATGGTCTGTTAACATGTGGTGTATGTTGCACACACCATGGCAGTGTGGTGCAATGGTGCAAAGTGCATGCATTGTGTTGCAGGTATGGGGTATAGGCTACTAACACAAATGGTGCAATACAGGCATGTATGCTAACCACCACTATAATTGTGTAAGGTGCATGTCATCTGCTATAACACATGCATGCTGTTGTGTGCAACTCAGGGATGTATGATAACTACCACTATAATTGCCTAAGCTGAAACTATAATTGTCTAAGCTGAATGCCATCTGCCATATCACCTGCATGTAGCGTGTGTGTCTGTGTGCATCTGTGTGTGTCTGTGTGTGTCTGTCTGTGTGTGTCTGTGTGTGTCTGTCTGTCTGTGTGTGTCTGTGTGTGTCTCTGTCTATGTGTGTCTGGTATAACTTGTAATGTACAGTTCTTGTCTTCCCCTCACAGGTGTTTATGTAGGTGTATTGCCCTCCTGCGGTCCACCTGATGTTAGTGTCCCCACAGACTCTAGCAGTGATGATGATAGTATGATTGAGGCACAGGTGGGGTTCTCAGGGGCTGAATATGTGCCATTGGTTGCCATCCCACCTGTCTCCCCCTCATCCTCACACACAGTTCCCCTGCCTGCACATACCCCATCACCACCGGCCATAGAGGAAGGACAGTTGGCAGGTGGTAGCATGGAACAGGGAAGTGTGGTGACTATGGAAGGTGTGCCTGCACACCATGATCCCAGTCAACAGAGTGGTGATGTCCCACACAGGCATGTGCCCAGCACTGCTCGTAGGAGGACCACTGGCCAACATGCACCTGTGAGACAAAGCACATCAGCTGGAGTCACCAGACACATGTTTCAGGCTGTAATGGAGGCACAGGCACGTGCTGAATGGCACAACAGAGAAGGTCTGAGGCTTCAGAGAGCTGATGTCCATTCATTAACTGACAACATCCAGGCACTGGCAAATGCTCACCATCATCTTATAGATTTGTTGGATAGACGATTGGGTGACATGGTGGGAGTCCTTGACCATGGCATGTCAATCATTGAGCATGGAATGTCTGTGCTGGAACATCTGGAGGGAGTGAGGCATCGGGAACGTGGATGTAGGTCAACTACATCACCTGTTGAAGGTCTACGTGAACATGCTACTGCACTTGCCCACTCCCATAGTGTAGGCAGCAGCAGCAGTGCAGCTGGTGCTGTGCAATCCACACCAGGACACAGCAGGCCATGTGCACATGGTCCTGGATGGTCCCAATAGGGACATGATTCCAGTGGACATGTGTCATCAAACGGTACCCAATCTGGACCTCTGCCTGGTAGTGCCCATGCAACCTCTGGCAGGTGCACACATTGGAAAAAAATGTAGGGCACCTCAACACACACATGCATAACATCCACACACACCCAATGACATCACAGGCCCTAACACACACACACATGATGTCATCCTATGGCACAGCCTAGACCTCTGGCAAACATTATCACTTTGTGCATATGATGATGCATGTGCCACATCCCTGTCATCCACACCATCTGTGCAGGGACATGTTCATATGATCTGATGCACAGGGTGGACATACTAGGTAGACAATTGTAGATTAATATTGTTGAGTAGTGTTAACAGGCAGCAGACATACCATGTATTGCAGTTTTAGAATGCATTTTGTACATTTGACAGTATGTATCATGTGTAACAACACTAACAGCATGTTGATCTTTAAGTTCTGCCTTCCTCTTTCAAGTGTAGTTGCATGTGCTGGGGGATGTTGGTGTTTGCGGGAGTCCCATATGCACATGTTGACTACTCACAGGTCAGTATGATAATACCTGCATGCACTTTGTAGCTTCAACATCACAGTTATATTCTCCCATGTTTCAATTATGTTTACTGCTCTAATGATCCAAGAGCATGATAGCGGTGTAGTAAGCTACTGTGTTCAGAGCCGTCACATCCATAGTGGGTGACATCACAGGTATATGTACCTGGAGCGCGAAGTGGGTAAAAGAGTGGTATGTCGTATGACAAGGGTAAAGGCCAGCGGAAATCATGGCTTCTCACTGGGAAGCAGTAATACCCACTGCCATGACAGCATGCAAACACACACACACTCACACACGCAGGGATTCACAGACACAGTAACACACACTCTGGCACACACACACAGTTGCCAATGTTAGAATGAGAACCCCTGCCTATGTGCATATCATCATTACAGTACTACGCAATTACAAGACGCACCACAGAGATTACACATGTACAGGTAGTTGGAATGAGGACATCGACAGGGATACTACAGTGCAGTGAGTGTATGTGGGGAGGGGGGTCCACTAGTAGGCTATGTAACAACAGGTCACACCCCAGGGTGTACATGTTAATAGGCAGTGAGTATGCCCGTCTATGATTGATATCAACAGGGATGCTAGATTGCATTGAGTGGATGGGAAGAAAGGGCATTAACATTTCACTATGGTAAAATACAGCCTCACTCCAGGAACCAGACAGCCATACACACAGACAGCCATGCACACACACACACACACACACACACACACACACACACACACACACACACACACACACACACACACACACACTGGCATTCACAAAGATATACACCTATGTCACACACATACAGATACTTTACATGTGTGAGGTTTAACCACCTGCCTGTGCCATTCTTTCTACACTTCACTCTGTACTGGTGTCAACAACAGTGTTCAGGAGAGTGATAACATGTGGGATGTATTCCCAACCATACGTGACATTTATAGACACACACACCCACACATGCCAGTACTGTGAATCAAACACCCGCCTATCTCATGATAGGTACTACAGAAGTACAGCACTATTGCATCCGGTACAATGCTTACTGACTCTTTCCTTTGACAACTATGCTGATATATGCACAATATATGCACAGGGGAGGTATTACTGTTACAGGTGTCATGAGGTTTGCCTTCAGTGTCACCCTTACAGCATTCTACATTGTCTGTCTTCCACTTCAGTTAACAAAACCTGACCTTAGCAGGTACACAGGTTATTGTAGGACTGGTTGTAACACACCAGTGAGCTGTCCTCAGTGATCATTCATCTGCAAAGAAGCCCCACCACCTAGTAGTCATGTCCAAACATCTGTCCCATACCTCATGTACGGCTTACTGTACTTAGAGCATATCACCATATACAGTTGGCAATGTTGAGGCTGTATTGCAACAGCATGATGTATTAAGACAACAGTCAGCTTCAGACATCAGGCACTGCACACACATGGAATCTACACAAACATCAATACATGTACACATATGCGGTCTACATCAGTACGTGCATTAGCAGGTCAAAAGGATACATTCCACACCTTCCCCATGCCATGTGTGAAACATAGCCGAGCATTACACTATAATGGATGTTGTATTCATGTACTGGTAGGACACCACCACTTTCACCGAGTAGCCAAGTTTACATATATTACAACAGCACATATCAGCATGACACACACAGCATTACTCCATGTCATGCTCCTACAAACTGTTACTTGACAGTGCCATGGTGAAGCCAGGGCACTGTAATGGTCAAAAGTGAGCACATCATATTTGCCACAAACACCTCATGTGTACTGGAAGA
>NC_056735.1:1837592233-1837672233 GCF_019279795.1 Protopterus annectens
ATGTGTCATACACAAACACACTTACTAAAATATCCCACTATGTTGCTAGTACCCTGCACATTGATGACAGATAGTAGGCATGGTGTGATTGCAGTGGGCTGCAGAGGGCATGGCACCCTGTACAGCAGTACAATAGGCACATAATTGCAGACAATGTGCCTTCACTATGTTCCCTACTGGATGCCTGCAACATATGTGGTGCCATCAAATGTGATCCACAGAGGCCCTACAATGCCTTACACATGTGTACTGTATGGACCGATGCCACTGACACCAGGGAATATCTGTATCATGTTATCAATGCAGGTACAGGGTCAACCGGCTGACTGTAAGCAGAACCTGCCACACCAGGCCAGTATTGTCATATCAGAGGATAACAGTCTGTGTACACAACATGTGCCAACCAAACCAGGTACACCTGTACATGTCACTGTACATTATTGTGGAACATGCACATCCCAGGCAATGTCCATGTCAAGGACTATCACACACAGACATAGCATGCACTGCAAAGCTATGGCCATACGCAATGGTAACTAGGATGTCAGGACAGTTCATACAATACCCATCTGTGTGGGACATTGCAGACACTACACCCCTGTACCACACTGCACACCATTGTCGGGTGGCGTGATGCCAAGGATTACCCCTCACCCAGCCTTGTACAGCCATCTTGCACAGCCAACCACTACACACCCATGAAGCAATGCACACATGCATGTCAGTACTGGCATCTTGTGTCTGCATGTGGGGTATGATGCTCCCAACCTCAGTCACTCCCAGTATAACTCCCACTGGCATACGGATAGAAGTCAAACATGTTCACATGCCCTAGCCCATAGAACCTCCGGATATCCCCTGTGGTGTATGTAGTACCTGTGCATTACTGCAGTGTGGCAAACTAAGTAGTTTGGAAGTGTATTTGTGGGCCTGGAAAAGAGTGTCAATGTGAGTCCATTAGAGAGTGTGGTTGTGTTGGCAATGACATCCATTCATGTGGACAGCCATGTGTGCTACACATAATGTATGTCTACTATATCTCTGTTGCAGATGTCGCTCACCAACACACATATATGTTCTTACAGCACACCAACATGTCAGCTTTGTGGCACATGGAGTAACTGCATCCATTTGTAATAGTAATGGCTAGTCAGTCAGGGGTTTGAACCCATGTACTGGTAGGTGTGTGACAGACGATGCTTAAGTTTTAGTCTCCAAGCCCTTCTCTGATGTACTTTGCCTCTGTCTGTCCCTCCCACACACTCTGTGGAGGTGTACACCTGCTCAGCAGAAGCTTGTATTTTGTAAGTGATGGTCATGATCAGGTGATGGCCTCTGCACCTATTGCAATCCTTCTCTAGCTGATTGCATGTGGAACAGCTGTGATGATGTTCCCATAGCCGTTCGCATGAAAAACACAGTACAATATCTGGGAACATCATGTTGGTGTTTGTCCATGACAGTCGTTGTGAGTGGTACCTGGATCTGGTGTTTGGTAAACGGCATCACAGATGATATCTGGATGTTCCTCAAACAACATACACAGTGGGAAATAGACTAAAGACAGGAGGGTGATGTGCCAGACATGACTACAGCATGTAAGTGTAGGTATGCTTCATTGAGACTACTGCCTGTTTAACAAGTTGTGTGTGATAATGGCTATTCTGCAAGTTTTAAAACTGACAAGACAGTGCACTGTTTGTGAGGGACCCCAATCTGTAGGGCCATCTCTGGACTGGTCAGTGTGTGGAACCATTTGTTTCCTGTGTTACTCACTGAACCCACATCTGTGAACTCCAGGAGCATAGTGTGAGGATTGCAGCCAATACATGGTGATAGTGATGAGTTACTGCCATCGCATCCCTGACTGGGCATATGTCACATGAAACAGTGGTATGACAGACACTGTCTGGGGTTATCAGTGACATGCCAATAATGGGCCACTGTTCATAGTTGCAGTCACAAGTCTTCTACACTTTGTACAGATGTCATGCAGTATATATGCATGTGTTGTGCTCCCTCTGCACATGTATACAATCTGTTGTGTTGGGTTGATAGTCATATCTATGCATGCTGTTGTAAGTAATTCTGAATGATGTTGACTATTACTAAGCCATATCTGTGTTTAAACTGCAGCACCATAGGCTGTATGAGTCTGGAGGTCCCGGCAAAACCTCCTGTCCCACTTCAGCTGGCCATGGTACCGGGCACCAGCACATCTGGAGCCCAGCCTTGGAGCTCCACCTCTGTTGGCTCTGCAGCACCTTCTGGTGGTACTGCTACTGAGGCTGAGGCTTGTTCCCCCTGGGAGCAGGTCCAGGCAGGAACATGTCTGCTGCTGTATAGTCCCGGACGTGGTGCGTAGGGGGCTCAATAAGGAGTTTTGAGGCCATATACGCCAGCTCAAGGGCAGAGTGTCACATTTACAGGGTGAGGCTGCCCCTCCTAGACAGCCCCCAGCACTGCCACCTTTGCAGCTGTTTTGGTGCAGTGGTGGCCACCCATGGCTGGGGACCTCTGTCCCACTGTTTCCATCTGGGGGCTCATGAGCTTGTGACTGCTGAACACCCCTCTCCGTACAATGTGTATCCCCCCAAATGTGTCATATACCAACCATGTATGCTGTCTTGTCTGTCATCCTACATTACCTATCCTCCCTGAGCATACCTACTCTCCTTCCTCTACATCCCACTCTCACCCTACGGAAACAAAAGGCCAATCAGTTCCTAGAACAACATTTGCCCCTACATAGCTGTCCATTTCACAAACGTGTCCACTGGACACATGTAACCCTTTTAATATGCATCGCAACATACTCCAGTTGTCTTCACCCCTGTCTCAGGCGCATGATCGTAGTATGCACATGACTCCTAAATGTTCCAGGTACAAGTGATGCGGACGACCCCATTGTACACACAATACTACTGGTCCCTCTATGGTTACCCCATTTAACTTTATCATGATGATGATGTTGCACACAGCACCTTGCAAGAGTAATGTTCTCACATAATGATTGGACAGGAACTGTTGTGTTAATGTAAATAACATGCACAGAGTGATGTATATGGCCAATGTACAAATGTTTGCGTGTATGAATGACACATGTCTGTCTGAGGGAGTCTTGATATTACATAGGACAACACCACTACATAATACAGGCATTGCTGGTGTTTCCCTTTTCATTACTTTGTAATCCTTTGTTGTCACATAGGATGTTCCTGATATATCTATATATATGTAAGTATCTATATCTGGACACTCACACATACATATACATGATGAAATACATTTCCTATACTGTTGAATGACTGTGCTGGATGATATGTTTGTGATAAGGTCCGATGTATGCATATCTGCCATGGCTTAGTTGTAAATCACAATAGCTGTGTGTGCAGGGTCCTGGTTTTGATCCTTGCAGAGGACGTTTATTTTGTTGCTGGGCAGAACAAGGCCATTGGATACGGAGTGATTAAGGCACATTAAAGCAGCTGTGAATGGGTGTGCGTGGGTTTGCGTAGTTCTAAGCAATGCTAACCTCTGGTTACAGTTTCTTACACTCAGTTAGCCTCTACATTGCTTTACTAGTGTAATACTTGCATACAGGCGGCCAAGCAGGCTTACACTCGCTTGCTCCCGCACTTGCAAATGCACTGTATTTGGTGTTTGCATATGACACTCACACCCCTGGGTGGGAGTGAGGACTACAGTATTACCTTGTGATGCCTATTACATCAGATTACATGCCTACAGTATCGAGAATGGCTACCCATTAGGTGACAACATGCTGTTCAACTGTACAGAATCTGCGGCCTGTCCAGAGTTTGATTCATATTATTGGTGTGTTCCTCTTACAGTCTGCACCCATCTGGCTAATACATGGGAACTGCCACTCTTCAATACAAACAAGTAAATGGGTTTTGGAACCCACATCCTTCAGCCGATTCTATCATTTTTCTAAGGTTGTCAGTGGAATATGTGCTTTCTGTCCCTATCAGACATCTCATACGATTGGGGAAAAATACAAACTGAATCAGGGACACGGCATAACAACATCAGGGACACATTTAAATTATTGGTGCTATTAACCTGACACATTGACAGACTCAGAGCATATGAATTCATACACATTTTCTGAGATAAATGATGTTTATAACTCTTAATTGTTGTCGTTATTCATTACGTGTAATTCACCACCTTTCCTCCAAATGTCACTAGTTTTAGGAGGGATTAAGTGGGACAGAGTTAGAAACTGAGTCAAAATCATGGATGCCCCTGGAAATCGGGGACAGTTCAGAGGTATGGTCCCTATTTGTTCCCCCAATGGTTTATGTCCTGTCCAGTGGATGTGCTCTTAGGGGTTGAGAGGTATGGGCGTCAGCTATGCCCATTTCAGAATATTACTTACATCTCCGGGGTGGTCCTAATATGACTGCACCAGCCAACACCTGCATGCCTAGGCCCATAATTGCATACCCATAGTTCCCCCACCTGCCACTCCTCTATAGCACTCATCTTTACTGTGGGTGCAGGTGGGGTATAAACACACCACTACACACTGCCCACTCTCCCTGTGTCGGGACACATGTCGTACATTATGTCGACCCATGGGTTATCAGGCTTGCACAACCTAGTGGTCCGTGTACATCTACAGCCTGGTTTGATAAGTCATTACCGGGGCTGCTTCCAATGATCGTTAATTTTTAGTGTCCCACAAGGGACATTGATGTCTGTGTTCCATGATTAGACCTGGAAAGTCTCTCCCACTGGTAGTATCCTGCTGGTAGTCTGGGAAGCAGTTGTGTGTTTACCTTTATTGTGTGTCTGTATGTCTCACCGGCCTAGCTGGGAGGGGGGCTGATGCTACGTGTTACACATTTGTTTATTGGACCCTTCACCCCCATATGCATGGCATGTGAACATATGTAACTTGTAAATGCTGTATCATATCCTAGCTATATACATGTGAATATTTACAGTCACATGTATATATCTATTTACATTACTATATACAGATATATCTGTATATGTATGCATACATGTATATTTATATTTTGCTGTCTATATATATATATATATATATATATATATATATATATATATATATATATATATATATATATATATCTAACAACATATGGGTCTATGGGTGCCTGCATATGTATATATTTATATGTGGGTATGTATCTGTATTCTGTCTCTGTATGTATACATTTGTACTACGGAGAGGGAGAGGCTTATCTCTATGTCGCTATGGGTAGATATACACACACATACCTCTACATATATACATCTACATCTGTTTATTCCATTCCTTACCATATAGATTACACTTTACTGCAGTGGGACTCGTAGTGGGTGTGACTTCTCATTGGGCGATACCTCTGCCCAATGAACACATTCGCTTACATCCCTAGGGCTGTCCATATAGGCCCACATCAGCAAACACGTCGAGGGTGTGACGGCGCGGCCTCATACATATTCATATGACGCTGCTGTGCCATCTGTAGTGAGGACACTCGGTGCAAGGTTAAAACCGTCCTTGCGCTGAGCTTCTTGAATCTCGGGGACAGTCTTTCAACTTTCTTTTTATATGGTTGTGAAGACTGCCAGCCTAGCTAGATAGAATTTTGTAAAGAATTCTATGTCCTTGTAAATATTAATATGATCCACAGGCTTGTGTAACAAATGTAGGAAAACTGTGTATGTTCTGAGCTTCAAAAATGTAAACACAGTGCACCCTGCTGGAAGAAAGCTGATAAGTAAAACATTTTATGGCTGTTTGATCTCAAGCTCGGAGATAGGATGTCTGGGCTGGATAGTCTTTCTATTGTTTAAAAACAAGAGATAATTACTGGGTTTTACATGTAAAGTGTATTTTATTGCTGTGGCTTCCTGCAGGTGGAGATTACAAAAAGAAATGTTACAATTTTAAAAGTGTCAAAGAGTCAAGAATGATGTAATCTGAAATAACTCAGCAGTACTGTGCATTATCAATTTAATGACAGAAAGAAAGAATAGCATTTTGTATTTTGTTCTGAAGCTGACAACAACTCACCAGCACTTTGCCTTGTAAGTAGACTTTAGAACATAGTTTCTCTTAGAGACAGATAGAAACATAGCTAGATTAGTCTAGCTGTTTTCTATATATATGTGAGACTATCCTACAATATTGTTTTAAAGTATTTTCCTGTGATCTCTGGACTCTCTTTTATCACTGTGTTGAATCAATGAGTATTGTCTTGTGTTTTTATCATTTATTATTAAATATTTTAAACCTTTCAACTGTGGCTGTTTTGTGCAGAGATAATTTAAGCTCTTAAGAGTACTTGCATGTATTTGATGATACTGTCCAAGCCACTCCAATAGTCTTGCTGTTCATCACACTTACCAATTGGATAATGATAACATTGCACAGTAGAATTGGACATCCTTTGGTAAGGGCCTTTATAGTAGCTGATAAGGGTGGTTGGTGCCAGTCAGTACTACCTCATAGAATGGGCAGAAGGGGGAATAGCTAGAGAACCTGTGCCAGCCTTTCCCAAGAGGGGGTCAAGAATCTAAATGGCAATGCTCAGATCTGCTCTGAGCTAAAACAGAATGGCATTAAATATACTGATCCGAAAGATATTGCCAATATCCTGGCAGATCGATTCAGTGCCAACTTCACCCCCCTCTCACCCCCTAAATGGCCCATCTCAATACCGGAAGATTGCCAAATTCCAGTAATAACGGCCACACAGGTACAAAACGCACTCTCTAAAGCCAAGAATACAGCATCCATGGGACCAGATGACATCCCGGGCTGTGTACTACATGACCTACAATATGAACTGGCACCTCACCTAAGTGTCATGTTTAATCATAGCCTCACCTCAGGTTTCGTGCCCACTGAGTGGCGCAGAGCTACAGTTATCCCAATCCACAAGGGGATCCACCTTGGATCCCGGAAACTACCGTCCCATCAGTCTGACAAGCCTTATCTGCAAGGCCATGGAGCGTATTATCATGGAACTTATAAACAAAGACACTGGCAACCTTCAAACACTGGACCCCACCCAGTTTGGGTTTGTGAAGGGCTGATCTTGTCTCCTGAACCTGATTGACTTCTTTGAATCAGTCTCCAGAGCCATGGACAAGGGTAAGGTGGTCCACACAGCCTATCTAAACCTTGCCAAGGCCTTTGACACCATCCCCCACTCTGGAATCATAGATAAACTTACTAAGTTGGGCATTAATCCCTATGTCACCCAGTGGGTTGCTAAATGGCTTACTGATAGAACCCACACTGTAAAAGTAGCCAACTCCAAATCCAGCTCCAGACAAGTAACAAGTGGAGTACCTCAGGGTTCAGTCCTGGGGCTGCTCTTGTTTGGCATCTACTTCTCTGAAGTACAGGTCAACACTAAGGGACTCTGGCTAACAAAGTTTGCAGATGACTGCAAACTGGGAGCCATTATTGAATCACCAAATGATGTGGATACTCTACAAAAGGGCCTTACAGAAACAGATGCTTGGTGCCAGAGCCATGGGCTCAAGCTCAATGCCAAGAAATGTATTGTTATCCCATTTGGGAAAAAACATGTATCCATGAATTACCATATAGGTGGCAGTACACTAAACACAGAAAGTGTGATAAGAGACTTAGGGACACAGGTGGACAGTGGTCTCACCTTCGATAACCACATCACCACAACAGTCAGGAAATCCTTCTATGTGGCACACCTCATCACTAAGGGCTTTTCATCCAGAAAAAAGGAGGTCATTGTCCCACTGTACTCATCCCTCATTAGACCCATTATAGAATACAATGCCCCATTTGGTATGTACCTCTCAAGACATCTGCAACAACTGGAAAGGCCTCAGAAATACCTCATTAAAAGAATCACAGGCCTAAAGCAGATGCCCTACGCTGATCGCCTTAAAAAACTCCAGCTATACTCTGTCACATATCGTCTACTCAGAGGCGATCTCTGCTTAACATACAAGGCCATGTCAAACCCAGAGCTGTTGGACATGCTACACTTAAAGAAATCCCAGTCCCTCAGAGCTACACGCTCCAGGGATCTAAACCTTGTCATCACAATAAACAAAACATGCTGGAGGGATAGGTTCCTGACCCAGAGACTCCCCAGACTCTGGAATAGATTGCCCATACATGTAAAGCAGAGTGCCTCTTTGGACCTCTTCAAGAGGAACCTTGACGATTGGATGGGAGAAAGGAAATTCACCCCAGGGATCACGTCAGTCGCCCTGCTAGACAGGGGTCCAGGAAAGTAAATAATGTGGGAAGAAATAGCCAGAGAATTGTTATGGCTAGGCTTGTATAGGCCCTAGGGCTGATAGCCTAGTACCAACCTATGAACCTATGAAGAGTGTCTGTGTGTTTGTATATAATTCATATCTCAAAGTGTGTGTCAGCTACTTGGGCAGTGACACGAAGCACTGGCTGGACAGAGAGGGTGCTGGAAGTTTTGGCTTAATAACTCAGCTCAGATCTGTACCCCATAGCTGTGCCAGTGGGGAGTCTTATTGGGGATCTGGTGAGAAAGGGAGAAACCAGCCCCAGACTGACTGTGATCTCTGTCTGCTCTTAAGGGAAATTGTACTTTACTGTGTGTGTACTTGTTATCCTCCCAATGTGGACACCCCTCACTGGTGCTAGTGGTGAGGATTGAGGCTCCTTGATTACTGGGCCAGTGCATGTGAGTCACAATGGCATATTCTCCTTTACTGGTAACTTCTTTATACCAGCCTCCATAAGAAATCCTGACACTCTACTATCTTGGTACACTAATTTTTCCTTACTTTAATATCTTTAATTCTTCTGGTAAAATTTCCCATGAATTCCCATAGTAATATTGTTTCATCACATTATTATACAACATCCTTCTGTCTTTCTCCGTATCATTAATTATTATTTTTAAGTTAGTGTTTTTAATTAATAATTTTTAATTTCTTCATGTACATATTCCTTTTCTGTTTTTCTTATTCTCACCATCTCCCTGAACATTTGTATGCATATTTGAACATTATCACTATTAATTTCTCCTTTATTTCCTTTATCCACTTTAATATTCTAAACAAGTTTAAAGAATCAGAATAAACAACTGGATTCCATAATTCCAATCCCCCTTCATCTTCACTCATGCACAACAGACCTCATTTCACTGGGTTTAATCTTGAGACCCATATGAAAGAAAATACCAGTTATGCAATATTTTTTAAACTTTCCTGGGATCATATAAGCATTTGACAGGTAAGCTATTTCCCATTAATACAGAATTCACCAGATAAACCTTTTTCTTAAATGTTAATCTACACATCCTCCACAGAAGGCAACTTTCTTTCATTTAATTTATCAAAGCTCCCCACTGCATCATAACTACTTAACAATTTTCAAATCATATCTGTACAAAAGACACTTCATTCACTGAAAAATACAAGCCACCAGTTTTCACCACATCATCCAAACTCTTAATTTTATCTTTATTCAAGGTTATTCCCATTTCCTTTAAGCATCCATCCAGTCAAACCAACACTTCCATCATCCATATTTTGTTCTTAGCAACTACAACTATGTTGTCTGCATATGTCAAAACTACTGGAATTACCACCTCCTTTTGCATCACATATCTGACATCTCTCATTTTATAAGCTACTTCACTCACTATCACAATCATCAATGCGAATAATGTTCTACTCATAGGACATTATTGCCTTATACCAAACTTCTTGTGTATTTCTTAATCTCAGCCACCCATTCACTAACACTCTCACTCTATTATTTTGATAAGCTGACATGCACACTCTTTTAATTCTACTACCTATTCAATACTTCTCCATAAAATCCCACAAAGCATCATATCCTACTGTATTGAATGCCTTGCTAATGTCACCTGTCATAATAATATCATCCAGTTTCACTCACAACCAGTAACAATTCTTGACATCACTTCCCTTTTATACTGTATATACTTCCTTCCATAATATCCCGCATCCTTTCTTTCATTCTTCTTTGTAGTATTCTTACAAAAAAAATTATAATCTGTGTTATTTAGTGTGATGATCTCCATTTTTTATTTAATTATTCTCATTGTCTTCCATATAAATTTTAATATCCTACTACATAACTCTTCATAAACAAACCCTTCCTGCAACAATTTATTCAGTATATTTACAAAATACTCTGCCAATCCATTATTTTTTGTACATTCCATACCCTATACCATCTGAGTATAATACTGACTCCACATTTGTTATTGTAAGTACTTCATTCAATTCACTAATAGTAATTTATTTTTTCAAATTCTTCCTTAACTTGTTCAGATTTTTTTACTTTCCATTTACTGTTATACATATTTTCCACTTGTTGTACTACAATACTCATAATGCACTCTTATGTTCTTTCTACCTCTCCTTTTACAATTTTAATTTCCTTCATTATAGTAATATTTTCCTTTACTATTTTACCCAAATACATAGGATCATAGGATCATAGGAGGTTATTAGGCTATTGGCCCTGAGACTCTTATAAGCCTAGCCAAGAGTTTAGCCCATGTTTAGACAAATCAGCAACCAATGCCCCTGTCCAGCAGGAACATGGGTGGAATCCCAGGGGTATATTTTCTGTTTCCCATCCAGTTATCCAGGTTGCACTTAAAAAGGAGTAAAGAGATACTCTGCTTGATGTGGAGAGGGAGTCTACTCCATAGATGGGGGAGTCTCTGGGATACAAATCTTTCCCACCAACAAGTCTTATTGATATCACAGACCAGGTTGAGGCCGCACATGTGGGTTACTTGAGTGGAGCTTGACTTGCAGATATGCAGCAGTCCCATCAAGGTGGGGTGCATGATCGCCTTGTATGCCAGACAGAGGTCATCTCTGAGGAGTCTGTATGAAACTGAGTAGAGGGGCTAGGGCTTTTAGCCTATCTGTGTATGGTAGATGTTTGAGGCCCTGGATTCTCCTGGTGTGGAACCTCTGTGATTTCTCCAGCTTCTGCATGTGCTTTGTGAGGTACATGTCAAAAGGGGCATTGTACTCAACAATGGGCCTTATAAGGGAAGAATACAGGGATGTTATGACCTCCTTGTCCCTGCATGAGATACCCTTACTTATGAGGTGGGCCATGTAGAAGGTTTTCCATACAACGGAAGCAACATGGTGCTCAAAAGTCAGGTTGCTATCAACCTGGGCGCCCAAATCCCTCACAACTGATTGCATGCTTAGGACGCTGTTATTAATGTGATAATTTGTGGGGACATCACTCTCCTCAAAGGGGATGGTGATGCATTTTTTTAATATTCAGCTTGAGGCCATGTTTCTGGCACCAGCCATTTGTCTGAGTGAGAACCTCTTGGAGGATGTCCACATCACTAGGGGAATTGATGAGAGCCCCAGCTTGCAGTTATCTGCAAACCTGGTCAGACATGGCCCACTGGTTTTGGCCTGCACCTCAGAAAAGTATATCCCAAATAACAGTGGCCCCAAGACCGAACCCTGGGGTACGCCACTTGCACATATGGATTGATGCCTAGTTGAGAGCGTTTATCTATTATGCCCAAGTGGAGAATAGTGCCAAAGGCTTTGGCTGGGTCAAGGTAGGTAGTGTGCACCATCTTCCCCTCGTCCATGGCTTTAGAGACTGTCTCAAAGAAGTTGACCAAATTTAGTAAACATGACCTCCCCTTGATGAAGCCAAACTGTGTGGGATCAAGTGTCTGGAGGTTGCCAATGTCCTTGTTAATGAGGTCCATGATAATTTGTTCCATGGCCTTGCAGATCAGGCTAGTTAGGCTAATGGGTCTATAATTTCCCGGAACAGTGGACGCTCCACCTTTGTGTAAAGGGATGACAGTGGCTGTCCTCCACTCAGCTGGGATGAAGCCAGTACTCAGGCTTTGGTTGAATAGGGTGCCTAATCGTGCTGCAAGTTCCTGCCTGAGTTCATGTTGGATGCAGCTTGGGATGTTATCGGGTCCCATGGAGGTTGTATTTTTTGCCTTTGAGAGAGCAGTGATGACCTGTTCCTTAGATAGAAGGGGAAGGGGGCAGGTACTGGAGATATCCTGATTTACTGATGGGGGGGACAGAGGGGTAAAGTTTTCACTGAATCTCTCAGCCAGCAAGTTTGCTAAATCTATGGCATTTGTATATGTGGTGTCCTTGGCCACCAGTTCTGAACAGATCTGAGTGCTTAATCTGAGGTTGCGGACATATGTGAAGAAGGCCTTATGATTGTCTCTAGTAGATGTTGCCAATATGGACTCAAAGTTTGCTTTGGAAGATTTCCCTAGTGCTCTTATTTGCTTGGTCAGGCTAAGGAGACATTGCTTTCAATTGGACACCTGCTCCTTCTTGGTCTTGGACAACAATTTTCTCCTTTTGTTATAGAGTTTATTTATTGCAAATGTCCATCAGACAGGTTTACTCTTCCTTGCAGAGGATGATTTAGTCCTGTCAGGTATTCCTGATTCCATGCATCTATATAAATGCTCGTATAGCGCTTTGGTATAGTTTTGGGTATGGGTGCCAGTTTCTACAGATACCTCCTTCCTTCTTCCCTGTAAATAATATCTCTGTCTAAACAGTAATGCCTTAATTTTTTTCTTGATTCATTTTATATATTTCTTTTTCCATATCATAATCCTCTCTTATAGTATTCTCTAAATGTTCCAATACATTTAAATACAGTCTCCCATACAGCACTTTCTTTTCCTTTCTAACATCACCTTGATATTAAAAAAAATACTTTTTATGCTTCTTTTTAACTCATTATAACCGACTGATGCCTCCAGGTCCATCTGCAGTAAACTCCTACTGACGCCTCTAGGTGTCAAATATTGCTTGTTTATATTTACATCAATAATTCCAACACCATGCTATGTAAAAGGATTTAAAAGAGTTCATCCTAAAGCTTACACAGCGGCAAACTGAACTGTGCTAATAGTTGACTTCTATCTAGTGCAGATAAATAGATATTAGCTGTTGTTTTTATGATATTAATTTATATAGATATAATTTTCACATTTTTCTAAATATCTCAACAACCAGGTAACACAGATAGAACTACTTAGCCTCACGTGAAAGCTCTCAGCTAGATGAATAAAATGCTGCAGACAGTATGTGTGTGTAACTTGAGTGTTTGCTGAGATATTGTAAGTTGTTTACAAAATATCACAAATGTAATAGTTCAACTTAAAAAATTCAGTTTATGACCTAGAATCGAAAGCATAAAACCACTATAAAAATAGTTTATGCTGAAGAGTTTGCCATTCATACTTTTTTCATAATCCCTGTGGTTCCAGAGGTATGAACATTTGTTGGAAATATGAGGACATAATTTCATTCTGTCAAATAGCTTAGGCTCCGCCCATTGGAAGTTACAGTGCAAACCTCCTGAGCTCCATCGAAGTAAAGGAGTTAAGTTCAGTCCACAATTCAGATCGGTTTTTCAACAAATTGATACCTCGATAACTGCAATACTTCTCCAAATTCACATTTATTCTTTTTATTCCCTTTCCTATTTTACTGCCCTCCCTTTCTTACATCACCTCCATCCATATTGCTAAAAGGACAGAAAAAACATCACAACTATATAACACTCTGCTATCTACAAACCTTCTGATAATACAAAATAAATAATTTCAGATCCAAATGTCTCTTCCTGTAAGTCCATTGATAATGTTCCACACAGCTAAATTACCACATTTTATTACATCGTTTCCCTTAAATCATAATTAAGGTCCGCTGCAACTATAATCTTCATGTTAACTACCACATAGCCAAATATTTGATTAAACTGACTCTCTCTTCCTTGCTAGTTATACTTGCATATAGTAAAATATATAAGAAGTATAGTTGTATAAAGATGTTTTCTCCACCTCGCATGCACCACAACAGGCAACCTCCCCATCCTTACCAACGTTGCATCTAGTATTTTCACAATTTCACAATTTATGTTTTTGCTCAACAACAGCCACTCTAGAACAAAGTTGCATATAATATTTCCATGCCACAATTTTTCTGTTTACAGACTTTCTTCCCCTTATCAGGAATCTTACATCCTCTAATAGAATAATATCCATACAACATTTAGCACACCATTCCAGTATCCCTATCCTTCTTACAGTCTTAGCAATACTTTTACTACTGAAAGTACTCCAAAATGGTTGCTTTTCCATATTTTTAACTTTAGGAAAGATGTTTTAAAATTGTCATTTTTTTTTATTCTTTATCCAATTGAATATTTTCCATGGGTTTATGTACAAACAATCCTTGTCTAACACTTTTATTGAATTATTACTAAAGACGTAGGAAAACATACATTTATATAAAACAAACTATGGCAACATCTTCACAGTTACAAACATTATGCATCACATATGTTCTTTTATTCAATTATCATCAGTCCAAATCTACATAAATTGCTCAAGTCCTACTTTCCCTTAAACTTTATTCCTCCTCCAAAACATTATTCTGCATGTATTGTTCCCACAATTTCATTTTTTTCTACATAATTTGCTCCTATCCTTTTCTAAGGAACCCAGTTCCAGTTCGTTTATGTCTGTTACAATATTCACTACTTCAAATATAGCTGGTTTAGACTTTGATTTACATTTTCTAGTAACTGGGTTTTTTTTGGCAGCCACCAAAATTAAACTTAAACAAGGCCTTACTGTGTCCAGCCAAATCAGGTCCTGTATCCCAACTAGAAAAAAAATCCTTAGTTACACCCATTTGCTCATTACACTCCAAAAACATATGTTCCCAGTTATTTCTTTCTTCCCCATCATACCTCCATTTGCCATCTACCTGAGGAAAAATTCTTTGGAGTCTGCTTGGTGTATAAAAACACCTATTCAAACACTTTCAATCAAAAATCTTAAATTGTATAGACTTTGTTGCTCATTTGGAAGTCATACATATGACCTCCCATTGTTGCACTCTGAATTGATTATCCAATCTCTCTTTCTAATCTTTTTTAACATCCACTGATTAATTCCTATAGTTATTTTGCAATATATTAAATGATGTGCTAATTATCTGTTTTTAACAGCAACTGTTGCTCTAGATTCAACTAAATATTCTACCAGAGCAGGTCTTTCACTTAGGATTCTCCTGTCTCTTTCCCTTTGCCTATACTGTAATATCAATTCCTGATAGAGAAGGCAGTCTGTAGCCTGCAGTCCAAATGTCTTCTTGGCCTCTTCCCATTCCATTACTTTTCCTTCCCTAGTTATTTGCTCCTTTGCCAGTTTTCTGCAGTAAATTCCAACCCCTTCTTGCCTAATTACTGTATTACTAATTGCTGCCATCTCTAGCAAGAATCTCCTTTCTGCATTCTCAAGATGGCTTAGTTCTGAGAATACTTTCTGCTATTATTCTCCTTAGGGATCTGCAGGCAAAATCCCATGCTCACCTTATTAATTGAATCCCACCACTTCATCATCATCTCTTCCCACTTTGAATTACAGATTTCTGCTTGTGTTATGTATATGAGCCTTAACTGTGTAGTTCTAAAATATCTCTTCAAATCAGGTAATCCTAAACCACCTTGTTCTGTTGGAAGGATTAACTCATCCCTCTTGACCCTGGCCCTCTTCCCATCCCAAATAAAATCCTTTAGCTCTTTATTAATTACCATCCACAGTTTTTCCTCTGTTGTATAAAAATATACCTGGCCTGTATATAAAACAAAAGTGACTAAAAAGATTTTCACTGATAGTATCTTGCTATCCATATCCATAAACAAATACTTCCAATTTCTTAGTTTGTATATTATCTTCTGTTTAGTCTCTTCCCACATATCCTTAGCTGCCACAGCAGAATCCTTTTAACTCGTACTCCTATATACTTCCATTTTATCATATCCTAATAAATATGTGTGCTGCTAAACCAATTCATGTTCATGTATGGGTACATAGTTTACAGCTATTGCCTTTGTTTTGTCTACAATAATTTTATATCTCAAAAAGACACAAAACTGTTTCAGAATGTTCCACAACACTGAGATATCGTCTTCTGGCTTTATCAGGAACAAAATAATATAATCTGCAAATAAAGACAACTTTTCTTGATTGCCATACCAATTATATCCTTGAATTTCTGAGTCCATTATTTTCTTTGCCAATGGCTTTAAATATAATGCAAATAACACGGGAGAAAGAGGACACCCCTGTTTGGCTCCTCTGTTCAGACACAACTTATCAGAGAAGAACCCTCTCACTTTAATTTTTGCCTCTGATCCCTCATATATTAATTAATTTATTACTGTATCAGGGAATGCAAATGTTTCAATTGCCCTACTCATAAAATCCCAGCTTACTCTGATGAATGCTTTCTCTGCCTCAAGATCCACCAACAACAGCAGTATTTTGTTACATTCTGCTTCTCTCTGGATAACTATTGTTCTATTAATGTTTTCAAAGGTATGTCTCCACTCCACGAAACCATATTGATCCATATATATATCACTTTTGGAACAACTTTGCCTTCTTTTAGCTCTTAAAGACATAAACACTTTCTAATCATGATTTAAAATTGAAATGGGTCAATATGAAGCATGGTCTAATGGGCCTTTACCCTCTTTAGTATTACAGCCACCACAACGTTCTTCCAGGATGTTGATACTTCTCCTTCTTTTGAAATTCTGTTAAACAAAACCTTCCAGATCTTTATCACTTTCATTTCACCTAGCTTCAAAACTTCCACAGCAATACCACCTATTCCTGGATACTTTCCTGCAGACTGATTATATATCACCATTTTTGTCTCTTCTCCTCCTATCATAACTGTTAATTGTTCAGCCTCAACTACCTCTAACCTTGGCATACTTCCTCCTTCCATAAATATTTCCATTTGTATGTTTCCTTGATTACCACATTCCTCTGCTTTATATTCATTTTCATAAAATTTCCAAAAATATCTCTTATACCTCCACAGAGTCTTGGTTTTATACACACACACACACACACACACATATATATATATATATATATATATATATATATATATATATTATATATATATATATATATATATATATATATATATATATATATATATATATATATATATATATAGTCCCTAAGTCTGGTAACAAACCTGTCTACTTTCTGTTACCTAAATCATTGTGCTAAAAGTTTTTGTGCCCTGAAGTTATTATAAAAACTTGTGCATAATATCCAGATACTCCTTTATTTTTTCCTTCGCACTCTGCAGTTGTGCCTCTTTTTGTTCTGTGAGATTCCCCTTATTCTGCAATTCTTTAACATTTGTCATACCCTATAAATAATACTTGTTACTTCTTAACCATATCTCTGTTTCTTTTATTTCTACCCTATTTTTAAACTCCACTTTTATTTCATCCCACTCAGTAATTATAACTTCTAGAGAAGTTTCTATCTTCCCTAATGGTTCTCCAAAAACTGTCACTACCCATTCCTTAAATTTATATCTGTTTAACAGGTAGGTGTGTAAGTGCCAGTGTCTAATTTTTACTTCAATATCTTGAATTTTTATCTTAGCTGTTAATAGAACATGATCTGAAGTAGTTATTGGATGTGTGTCAAAACTTTCAATTAAATGCACATGTTCCTGTGAAGGGTTCCCTTCAGAATTTCAATTCCCAAAATCCTCGAATTTCATATGGTCGAGACCATATGATCAAAGTTTTAGAACTTTGAAATTCTGAATGGAGATCTGCATACAGCATGGAATGGGAAATTCTCCCTTTTCCTCACTGTAGTGCGATCTCGGTGTTGGTATATTTAAATAACGGGGGGTGTGGGGGGTGCAGGTGGGCTAGCCTCCCTGAAAAAACATTGAGGAACATGGTTTTGTGTTCCTTTTGGATTTATTTCAGAGTTTCAAAGTTCTGAAACTTTGATCATGTGGTCACAATCATATGAAATTTAAAGTTTTGGGAATTCAAATTCTGAAGTGACTCCCCTATGAAATACAATTTCTGTCTAGTCTAGCCAAGTTATTGTACCTTAGAGAATAATATGTAAATTCTCTCTGAGTTCCTACTATTAAATTCACATTTTCCATACCAAATATTTTTCATACATTTCTTCAGAATTCTAGCCTCTTTTATTATATTTTCCCTTCTAGGTCCACCGGATAAATACTCATTGTTGCAAATCATGTATTAGTCTCCACCTATAAGTAATATTCCCTGTTGAAAGTTGATTATTTCTTTCAAAATGTCTTAAGCTTCATAACAGGAGTTTTAAGTGGCATATAAATATATGCCAGTATAATCCTCCTTCATTGTCAGTAGTCCCTTACTACAACAAATCTACCATTATTGTATTTTTTCTTATTCTATCACTATTGGAGCTCCTCTACCAACTAGTATACATATTCCCCTTTCCCTTTGTCTTTGATATTTATCTGAAAATCAGTCCTAAAATTCTCTCTTTATCAAATTCATATGCTCACTTCTTTCCAAATGTGTCTCTTAAAGCATTGGTATTTGAACTCTGCATTTCTTTATATTTTAATACTCGTACCTTTTTACTATACCTGTGAGGCCATTCATATTCCAGAATAATATGGACAAAGTAGCCATTATAATAAGAAGATATTATCCCCATATTTTATATAAGACAGCTTTTTATAATGCCTTTTTCCAGCTTTGTGTTACATACTCTCGCTAATGTTTGGCAGGCTGATCCTTTATACAGTTGTCTCTTGCCATCTCCATTTGAGACTATATCACATTTTACAAGACTTTTTTAATGAAAGCCTTCAAGCAAAAAAAAAAACATAACCTCAGAACATCCCCATGATCTATTAACTTAAAACAAATACACAAAATGACATACATCTTCAAATAATGAAGTTTAACCCTCCTGATAGGAACAATTGTCCCAAATTGACATCTGCCCCCACAGGTATTAACTAACCTAAAACTGAGATTATCCATGTTAAATCATGGGTTACAGCTTGTGTTCCTACTTACACTGATTGCTGTAAGTTCCTGTCTTTTCTTTATCCCCCTCCCAGATGTGAAAAAGCAGCTTATATGCTTTCAGAAAACATTAACTTTTAGCCCTTAAGAAAAAGTGCGCAGTCTACCTTTAAATAAAATTGTATTATGCAATGTTCCAGCAAATGCATTAAAGTATTTAGTTACTAAAAAATCTGTTATCTCTTATTTGCTTCGAATAAACCCAAGCTTTATTTTTTACTAAGCTGCTTGCCCTTGTACCCTTTAATTTTATATTTATTTCAGTAAGCAAAGTCCATACCTCTAGAGATATATTACCTTCACCTTTAGTCAACTTGTTTCTCTGGAAACATAAGGACAGAATATACAGCTGCCCTCAGCTGCAGACTTTTCAACTCACAATGAGCATTTATATGTTAAAGGAAAAGTATTCATTATGTCATGGTCTCTCATTTTTAAAGCCCACTTGCTTATACAAAAATGTCATTAGATGAGGCCAAGGGTACTAATCCAGACATTTTCCTATCCACAAAAGTAAAATAAAACATTTCACCTCTGCATATATCATAATCAGACCACGTTTATACCCTATCCCCACCCCAACAGCACAAGATTATAGCTTATTAACATACATATGTCAGCATTTCTTCTCTTTTTGCATTGCAATGTCTACATTTCTTAAAGCTAAAAAAGAAAAAAAGTACTTGTTTTCTTTAATATCTTTATCACATAAAACTATCACCAAAATGCTTTACTATATAACATGCAATGTATATAATGAAATGATTTATACAAATACTGTTAAAAATTGTTTTACTTACAGTTATTTTTTCTTGTTCCCTTTGATTGTCCTTCCAAACATTAATGACATTAAGTGGGTTATATGCATTTCAGTCCCCCAACAAGTTTAACAAAGTCAACAGAAATCTTTCTCAGACATTTTTTCTTGTAAATCCATATTTCAGAAATTTGATTGATGCTTTATAGTCTCACATTTATTCACTCATTTCAGTGTTACTGGTCTACTTCCTGTTCATCTCCATCTCCCAACCCCAGACTCTGATTCAAGTCCAAGGTTCAGCCAAACCTTCTAATTAACTGCTATGCTTTTTTATTTCTTTCAGTCATTTTCCTTTGGATAATTTGAAAAGGTTTCACTGGCATAGTATCTCTATAAGCTTAATTATCAGAAGAATGAGAAAAAGAGTCTCTTTCTGTTTGATGGCTCACTTTTTGTTGTGCAAACATTTGCATTTCCTTCTTAGCCTGATCTGCATCAACAATTACTTTAATCCTCCAGGGGAAAAAAATATTCTGAAGACATCTGAATACAGCAGCTCAAACTTCACACCTACCTCTCAACATTCCCTGACTGCTGGGATAAATTTGCTTCTCTTCTGCCAGGTGAACAGGGAATAACTATTTTCCTCAAACACTCTGCTGTCTTCAGTTTTTAATACTTTCCCCTTCTGCTACAGTTTTATCAGAATTACCTCTTTCTACTGTTATGATTTCATCTTTACTAATACAGGTAGATTTTGGCTGCTTTCTCATGGCCAGGTTTGGAGCATACACTCTATGTACTCTTTCAGTTAACAAATCCTGCCATGGAATAGCAGACCAGTTACTTATCTGTGCTTTGAAAATAATTAATACAGTCTGTTACTTCTGGTTTCTCTATTACAGTAGGAAAATATCCAGTTTTCTCTTTGTGTTCTGTCCTCCAACTCTATCATTTTTGAAACAGCTCTTCTTGAGCAGTCTTTTCTTCAATTTGACCTCTGATTTTTACAGTTTTTATCAGTTCATCTGAATAGCTGTTTAAAGCTTCTTCCAGTTTCCAACCTTTTGTTATGAGTTGATATAATCCTGCAACGTTTCATTTATTTCAATCAGTTCTGACCACTTTTGACTCATTCTTCCTCTAAATTACCTGAAGCCATCTCTTGTACCAAAGCTGGAGCCTGAACACCTTTTTGCTGAACAACTGCAGGCTTCTTCCCACTCAGTGTTTCCTCTTTATCTTTTCTTTACTTTCTTTCAGGATCTCTAAGTTTCTTCTTTTCTGGCATCCAGTCAGTGTTCTTACTAGCCAGTAACTGATTATTTCTAAAACTGGCAGAATTATTAGCCCTTACCTATCTTTTTTTTAACACTGGTAGAGCTGAAATTAAGCTGTTGATCAGAGTGCAGCTATCTTAGAAAAAAATGTACAAATAATCCTTCTTTCTCAGAATCAGATTTTCCACTGCCCAGAACTTCAAGTACAAATAATCCTTGATTCTCAGAATCAGATTTTCCACTGCCTAGAACTTCAAAAAAATATTAGTGTCAATCCCTTCTCCTGACCTCTCTTACTGCATGCACTTTCTCTCCGTATTTCCCCTACATACTTTTTCTTCTTCTACAGTTTCTTCTTCACATAGTTCACCCTCTCCCTGTCCTAAATTAAGTATGTTTTCTTCCCTTTTCCTTCTTTTTCATTCTTTTCTGTTTGGTCTTGATAATATATCCTAAAGTGTGCCTTTTTAATCACAACCTGCATTCAGACTCGTACCTTCTTGCTGCATGTTCTTTCACTCCACACTTGTTAAATTGCACCTTGTCACACTCCATAATTAAATGAATAAAGTCCCCACAAAAGTAACATGACTTAGGTTGCCCAGCATATCTTAAAGTCTCTCTGTGACCAGCCACAAAAATAATATTTGGCAAGTGTTTAACCATGTTTATTTCACATCTGAAAACAGCTTTCAACCACCACCTTCCATTCTATAAGTTTCTCTTATCTCTAACTTTCACAATTTTATCAGCAGTTTTACACAGACCCTGCATGCATTTTTAGTATCGCTTTCTTCCAGTTCATCAGTTCTAAACTAGAATGCAACATTTTTGTACATTTACATTACTACTAGAAAACAAATAAGTGTTCTACAGATAAATGTCCTTCTTTTTGTTACAGTGTTCCAGAATTTCATCATTCCAAAAGTTTCAAATGTTAAGTCACAAAACGTCTCTGTTCCAATATATATTAAAGACCACATTACTTGAGTTTTAAAACTCAAGAGAGTTACAAAATTGTCCCATATATAATATCTGTCTGTTAGTGTAATTTTGTTGTTGTTGTTGTTGTTCTCATTCCCACAGGTAGTTCTCTTGTTTTTAAAAACAGTTTTACTGACAGTTTGTTGAAGTTCTCCTTTTTTGCCTACTGTCACTGCTGCATATGTTTTAGTGCATTATCTGCTACCACAAAACCAGACATCTTCTCAATGTTGCTACTTTTATTTCCTGTCACTGCTGCATAAGTTTTAACTGTTGCATTTTCTGTTGACAAATAATCTGGCTAATTTTCCACATTACCTTCTTCAGCACTTCTGATAAAGTTATGTATCATCTCACCACAGAAAATACAGAACTGTTACTTGGATCATCCTGCTCGATTACTTTTAAGAGAACATTATCTACAAGCCTTCCTGACACCAGTTCTGTTATCTGTACCACTTCAGCAGACACACTTCCTTCCTTCTCCATAGAGATGTGTAAACACTGACCATTTGTTAAATCCACCACATAGGAATCTTTTTTTTACATTCTGAAGCTCCATGTTGAGCAAATTTTTCTCCAAATTATCACTTTCCACCTCCAAACTCTCCATAGATTTTTTCTCCTCCTCTATGCTGCTGCTTCTCTTATGCCTTTACATTGCTGCAGTAGGAGCCCTTTAACAATATCTTGCAGCTCCAAAGAGGAGAGGACATTATTAAAAACATCAATTACACATTCAATATCTGTAAAAACAATTATCCTCCATAAATGTTCATAATAAAAATCCCATGAACATTTATTCCCCGACACTTTAACCATAGCCATTTTTAATATTTACCATCAATATATTCATACTCCAAATTTGATAATACAAAAGTACTTGACATTTCATTCTCCATATATTCCAAATAAAACCAACTATTATTCAGTTGATCAATTTCTACATTTGTTACTGTTTTATAATTTTTAATGCATTTCTTTAAATATTCTACTTTAAATTATTCATACAATAATATTTTAGCCATTAATGTTTCTACATTCTAGGAAAAAAATGTTGCATAGTTTCTTCCACTTTGCAACTATTACATAATTTATCACTTTTTGCTTACATTTCATATTTCCTTTGAAAGGTAATTTTTTTGGTACTTACGTATTATCGCAACCACGCTTTCTTGCTAGGACATTATTTGTGTTTTCGCAACCACACTTTTTTGGTAGCATGTTAGTAGTATTATTGAGAAAGTAGTCTTTGTTGTTTTGCACTTGATTTAACTGTACCAAGTAGGATTGTCTGACATATATTATCTCTACAATATTTAATTAAATGAGATCGCTGGCCATTATTTGATTATGCAAATGCAGTTATTATAAAAGATATGCAAAAATAATGGGGGGATAAAGGTTGAAAAATAGGGACATTTTGAAAATATTGCTCTTACAAACTTAGACAATTGTAAGAATAATAGGATTTGCATTACCATGCATTTGGTGAAGGATATGAAGTCTGAAACTCAAATGTCTGTCATTATTTACTGACTTCTATCTCCAGGGATTCGCCAGAAAGCCACACATTTCATGAGAAAGGGACCAAAAATCATCATCATCATCATCTTTCGGCTTTTCCCGTTAGGGGTCGCCACAGCGGATCATCTCTTTCCATTTCTTCCTATCCTCTGCATCTTGCTCTGTCACACCATGTCCTCTCTCACCATGTCCATAACCCTTATCTTAGGCCTTCCTCTTTTCCTCTTACCTGGCAGCTCCATCCTTAGCATCTTTTTCCCAATATAACCATCATCCCTCCTCAGCACATGTCCAAACCAACGCAATCTCATCTCGTTTGCTTTGTCTCCAAACTGTCCCAACATGAGCTGACCCTCTAATATACTGTTTCCTAATCCTATCCATCCTAGTCATACCGAGTGCAAATCTTAACATCTTTAACTCTGCCACATCCAGCTCTGACTCCTGCCTTTTTGTCAATGCCACTGTCTCCAACCCATATAACATAGCTGGTCTCACTACCCTCTTGTAGACCTTCCCTTTCACTCTTACTGGTACCTCTTACTGGTACCTGTCTGTCACAAATCACTCCTGACACTCTTCTCCACCTATTCCACCCTGCCTGTACTCTCTTCTTCACCTCTCTTCCACATTCACCATTACTCTGAACTGTTGACCCTAAGTACTTAAACTCGTCCACCTTTACCAACTCTACTCCCTGCATCCTCACCATTCCTCTACCCTCCCTCTCATTTACACACATATATTCTGTCTTAGCCCTGCTGACCTTCATTCCTCTGCTCTCTAGAGCATATCTCCACCTCTCCAGAGTCTCCTCAACCTGATTCCTACTCTCACTACAGATCACAATGTCATCTGCAAACATCATAGTCCACGGGGCCTCCTGTCTGATCTCACCTGTCAACCTGTCCATCACCACTGCAAATAAGAAAGGACTCAGAGCTAATCCTTGATGTAATCCCACCTCCACCTTAAATGGATCTGTCACTCCCACTGCAGTCCTCACCACTGTCACACTACCCTCGTACATATCCTGTACCACTGTTACATACTTCTCTGCCACTCCCGACTTCCAAATACAATACCACAACTATTCTCTAGGCACCCTGTCATATGCTTTCTCCAAGTCTACAAAGACACAATGCAACTCCTTCTGACATTCTCTGTATTTTTCCAATAACACTCACAGCAAACATTGCATCTGTAGTGCTCTTTCCTGGCATGAAACAATACTGCTGATCACTAATCATCACCTCCCTTCTTAACCTAGCTTCTACTACTCTTTCCCATAACTTCAAGCTGTGACTGATCAATTTTATCCCTCTGTAGTTACTGCAGCTATGCACATCACCCTTATTCTTAAAGATAGGTACCAAAACACTTTTTCTCCACTCCTCAGGCATCCTCTGACTTTCCAAAATTTCATTAAACAATCTAGTTAAAAATTCCACTGCCATTTCTCCTAAGCACATCCATGATTCCATTGGTATGTCATCTGGGCCAACAGCCTTTCCATTCTTCATCCTTTTCATAGCTGTCCTTACTTCCTCCTTGCTAATCTGTTTCACTTCCTGATTCACTATCCCCACATCATCCAACCTTCTCTCTCTCTCTCTCTCTCATTCTCTTCATTCATCAGCCTCTCAAAATACTCTTTCCATCTACTCAACACACTCTTCTCTCTTGTGAGTACCTTTCCCTCACTATCCTTTATCACCCTTACTTGCTGCACATCTTTCCCAGCTCTGTCCCTCTGTCTAGCCAATCAGGACAGGTCCTTTTCCCCTTCTTTAGTGTCCAATCTCTCATACAACTCTCCATACGCCTTATCCTTAGCTTTCGCCACCTCTCTCTTTGCCATGCGCCTCATGTCCTTATACTCATGTCTACTTTCTTCATCTCTTTGACAATCCCACTTCTTCGCCAGCCTCTTCCTCTGTATACTCTCCTGTACTTCCTCATTCCACCACCAGGTCTCCTTGTCCTCCTTCCTCTGTCCAGATGTCACACCAAGCACCTTTCTAGCAGTCTCCCTTACTAGTTCTGCTGTAGTTACCCAGCTATTCGGTAACTCTCCACTGCCTCCCAGTGCCTGTCTTAACTCTTCCCTAAACTCCACTTCACAATCACCCTTTTTTAACTTCCACCATTTAATCCTTGGAACCGCTTTCACACTCCTCCTCTTCTTCTTGATCACCAACGTCATCTTACAGACCACCATTCTATGCTGCTTAACTACACTTTCCCCTGCCACCACTTTACAGTCTCCAGTCTCCTTCAGACTGGCCCTCCTACATAGGATATAATCCACCTGTGTGCATTTTCCTTCACTCTTGTACATCACTCTATGCTCCTCCCTCTTCTTAAAATACGTGTTCACCACAGCCATATCCATCCTTTTCGCAAAATCCACAATCATCTGACCTTCTGCATTCCTCTCCTTAACACCATACCTACCCATCACTTCCTCATCCCCTCTGTTCACTTCACCAACATGCCCATTAAAGTCCACTCCAATCACTAGTCTCTCACCTTTGGGTACACTCACCACAACTTCATCCAACTCACTCCAAAATTTCTCTTTCTCATCCATCGCACACCCAACTTGTGGAGCATATGCACTAACAACATTCATCATTACACCATCAATTTCGAGCTTCATAAACATCACTCTGTCAGACACTCTCTTCACGTCTAAAACACTCTTGGCATATTGTTCCTTTAGCATAACCCCTACCCCATTTCTCCTGCCATCCACACCATGATAAAACAATTTGAACCCATTTCCTAAACACCTGGCCTTACTTCCCTTCCATCTGGTCTCTTGCACACACAATATATCAACCTTCCTTCTCTCCATCATATCAGCTAGCTCTCTTCCTATACCAGTCATACTGCCAACATTCAAAGTTCCTACCCTCACTGCTATACTCCTAACCTTCCTCCTCTCTTCCTGCCTTCAGGCATGCCTTCACCCTCCTCTTCTCCTTCGGCCAACAGTAGCTCAATTTCCGCCAGCACCCTGTTGGCTAACTGTACTGGTGGCGGTCGTTGTTAACCTGGTCCTCGACCGATCCGGTATGGAAATATGAAATTTTTGCGCCATAAGTGATGTGGCAGAATTTTTACACCGGATGCCCTTCCTGACGCAACCCTCCCTATTTATCCGGGCTTGGGAATGGCACAAAGAAATGCACTGGCTTGTGCATCCCCAGTGGGCTGGGTTAGGAATGGACCAACAATATGAGCCGAAAATCTGAACAGTTGAGACCTATGGTGAGTTTACTAGCAGAACCCCTTTAGTCACCGCTGTCCAATAACAGTGTTACACGCTGACCCTGAAGCAGTTACGCTTCTGACCTGAAAAATTTGCAAATGCACACAATCAGTTGCAAAGTGACATGAACCTTGTAACACTGGAAAGTTACTCATCACACAAAACAGATTTAGTTTAGAAAACAACTTTTCTGAGATGTCATGGGTAGACAGATGAGAACAAAAGATAACACACACCAAAACAGTGGATGATTTTTATTATAATCATACAGACAATATTTTCACTTTCCTGCAACCAGCACTCATTGTGGTTGGGAGAATACGTGGTTATCATAAGTCTCCATAAAAATCCTGAACCTCATTTTAAACTTCAATTTTCTTTCTTTAATAGTTTCACTAATCTTCTCATTTTTATCTTTCCAAATTGTAATATAATAACAGATTTGCATATTTTTTCATACCATTCTTTTCTACTTTTGCATTTACATTCCATTTAATAATTAAAATACCATTTTCTTCTTTATCAAGCTCCCTCTTCATTTTATTTATTTTTCAAAATAAGTCCATAAACTTTCCATGAAAGTTTTCCAACAATATCGTTTTTATTCTGATTTTTTTTTATCAATACAATTTTAAAGAAGCCAGATGCACTACATGATTTTTTAAACCAATTCCACCTTTTTCCTCTGTACAATACAGACTACATCTTTCTACCAAATTCAGTCTTGAACCCCATATAAGAGAAAAGATTAACTCTAACAAAACCTTGTCTAAATCCATAAGAAAAACATATACTCCACCAACAGAACTTAATTTCCCTAATATATAGATATGAATAAAGTAAACCTTCTTCCTAAAACTAAATTAAAACATTTCCATTTATACATTATACTTTCTATTTCTCATTTCATACATCTTTACATCTTTCTTCCTTCCTATATGATATGCCTAATAAATGTAGTTTTGTTTTAGAAAAAATGCCCATATTGTATTTAGTCCTACATGCCTTACACAAATATATATATTCCACATTGTTTCGTTAGTCAATCCTCTTTTTTTGCAATTAGCACATCATCTACATACGTTAACTACAATGGAATTGTAATATCTAATTCATAAATGAAACATCCATCTTTAATATATACCTCTGCTTTAGTTATTCTGCATTCAGTATTAAAGAAAACAAAATACTATTTAATGAACACCCTTGTTTTATACTTCTTTTAACCTGAATTTCTTTACTAAGCCAACCATTAGCCATAATCTTTTCCATGAGTTATTATAAACGCACTTTATTAAATAATAGATTTTTATGAAATCCATATTTATTTAATGTTTTAAATGTTTTATTATGACATATTCTATCATAAGCTTTCACTATATCACAATCATTTTAGCATCATTTTTATCTTTCAATATACTTCTTATAACTAAAATTATAAAATCTTTAGTATTTCTTAACATGGTTCCAAATATACCACCCACCATTAAATTATTAATTATCTTACTTATCCTAAATGGAAATATTTGTATCAATATTTTATAATCAAAATTTTATTTATTTATTTATATTTGTTTACAGGGTAGTGCACTGACAAACATTAACCAATTTCATGCTCAGCCCAGGTGAAATATAAAGCACTTCACAAACAAAAAGTGCAGAAATGACAAGAGAATAGTTTAGACTAATTACACAGAAAAAAACTATGTACACACATTTCAGTGAACAAGCACAGTACAATGTACAACAGGCCAGAGTGTAATGTACAATATATACATTAGTTTCTAAACTGACCAATCCGCAGTGAATCTTGAGAGAGAACAGACTTGGGAATGTAATAGGTTAAGTTGGCTTGCATGAAGAAGTACTTTTTGAGTTGCATTCTGAATTTGGAATAAGTGTTGATTTCCTTAATGTGGATGGATAGAGATTGACAAAGAGTAGGTGTCTGGGAGGAGAAAGCATGTACAGTGCTGTGGAGTTTGGTTCTACAGATAATAAGATTTGGTGTGGCTTGTCAGTAGTGTTTCAGGTTGTATGAGAAGATTTTTTTGTTTCATAATGTCTAGCTGCAAGTGGAGTAAATGTGTGGAGTTGGAGTAGTTTGTAGAGCTGAGATCCTAAAATTAGTTTAGATCTTTGTTTTGTGGTTGCCATTTGGCTTTTTCAGGGTAATACAGTGATGCTGATAAATAGGTGAGTTTGTAACAATTTGGCAGATGCTGTTAGAGATAATCTGGAGTATGGCAATTTTTTTTCAGGCAGAAGCAAAAATCAGGAGCCCATATTCAAGTTATGAATAGAAAATTCCTTTGCCAGTGGCTGGCAGGGATAGAAAAGGGGAGATCTTTTTGGACTAGAAAAGGAGGGAGTTTATTTTGACTCTCACTTGTCTTTATGGAAATGGAAGTTAGTGACTGATCAACTACAGTTCTATGTATTTGAAGGTGGAGGCTGTCTCTATGGAATAGTTGTGCAGGTCAAAGATAGTTAAAGAGTCAGGTGCTTGGTGAATTTTCTGAGGAGTTCCAAAAAACAGAGTTTTGGTCTTAGTGGGGTTGAGAAGTAGTTTATGAGCCATGGGTGGAGCTCATGTAAGCCCGACTGGAGTTGGCTTTAATTGTTGGTGTGAGAGTGACCTGATTGATAAATGACTACGTCATTAGCATAGATGATAAGTGGGAGATGGGAGAGGTCACAAGAAAGGTTGTTAATGAATATGGACAAGAGGAGGGGGCAAGAGTGTAGTCTTGTCGTACACCTTTGATAGTAGGTGCAGATTCTGATTGGGGGATCCTATTTTAACTTATTTCTGTCAGTGAAGAAGTTTCTAAACTAGAGAGCTACATCTGGACTGTTAACAGTTTTAATTAGTTTGATTTGGACAAGATAGTAAAGTGGATCAAATGTCTTTGTCAAGTCTATAAATAAGGCATCTGTAAGGAGGCCATTATTCAGGTTTAGCAGGATGTCATCAGTTAGGGACCAAAAAAGGAGAAACATCCTCAGTACTACCATAGAAAATTCACCAAACAATTTACTCTTTGAGTATCTTTGACCTACGCAACCATTCCATAGTGACAGCCTCCACCTTCAAATACATAGGACTGTGGTCTGATCAATCACTAAACTTCCATTCTCACATAGACAAAATGAGAGTAAAAAAAACTCCCTTCTTTTCTGGGCCAAATCAAATGGCTTTGTCAAGTCTATAAATAGGGCATCTGTAAGGAGGCTAGTATCTGGGTTTAGCAGGATGTCATCAATTAGGGACCAAAGTTTTATCATAGTACTTCATCCAACCCACAATACATGCTGTTTAGAGAAGAGCAGGTGGTAATGCTGCACAGAGGGAGAGTTGGGTGTAGATTATTCTTTCAAGAAGTTTGCCCAGACGTTAACACTTTGCACAAATTCTGTGAAGCAGTGTATATCACTGGGTTAAAAATGCCTAAGAAGTCAGATCTGTTTGTCTCAGGTCCGACTGTTTTGAAACCTAGATCTCCTCATATCTGTATCCCTCTACTCCTATTGGATATAGTTTCTTCATGGCTCCCTTCTCCTTTCCAGGACAGATCTCCACAAAGACACTGCAGACCCCTATCCACAACATCATCTCTTAGATCATCCAGAAGCTGATGTGGAGAAGATGATGAGGAAGTTTCTCAGAGTGCAGATGCAAATGGAGGTTCTCCTGGATCTGATTCCCACTGGATCTGCAAGCTGTCCTTCGTCCACTTTCCACCTTGGTATCCCTTCTATGATTCAACTCACTGTTTTGGAGCCTTTAGATCTGAGATCTCTGAGGATGTCTTCATGTAATCCGAAAAGTATGTATTCTTCAACTCCAATGGTTTCTCTGACTCAACAGTTTCTGAACCTTTTAGAGCCAGAAGACTGTCAAAGTTGAAGCTTCAGCACCAGGTCCAGGGGTTGGAGTTGACTCTGAAGTTTTCACAGCCATCTCTTCACTTTGGGGCTGGATAGTATGGGTCTGACTCCCTCTCTGTGTGGAGTGCTGGTGGGGTTGCTGGAGCTGATGGTTCAATGAATCCCAGCTCCTTTGCCTTCGACTTCTGTGTCCCCTAGGTGTTCCACCTTTGAAGTTGTGCAGATGGCTTTCTCCTTGTCTGGAGAAGGGACATCCCTGCCTACCCTTGGATCAGACAACTCTGCCTCATCCAGTTCTATGCTCTGAACCTTGTCCATCCATTCCACCTGGACAGCCAGCCAAGCAAGGTTAATTAACCCTAAACCTCCTTCTTCATTTGCATACAAAATTCCTCTTTGTGCTGGGTTTAATTTAGAACTCCATATAAAGGAAAAAAAAATATCTGCAATAATTCCTTTTTAAATATTGTTGGCAACATAAAGACACTAGCTAAGTATGTTATTTTTCCCATAAGTACTGAATTTATCAAATACGCTTTTTTTTCCTGAATGATAATTTATATGTTCTCCAAAAAAGATAGATTTGTTTTATTTCTTCTATTGTTTTTCTCCATTGAATTGCATTTACATCTTCATTCCCAAATTTTATACCTAACACAAACATTTCATTCATTGTAAAATATATACCTCTATCTTTAATACATCGCCTAAACCTTTTCTTTTTTCTTTATTTAAAGCCATCCTTCTCATCTCTAAACATTCATTTGAACAAATTATTACTTCTTTTATTCAATTTTTTTTTTGTAATTATTATAATGTCATCTGCATATGTTAACTGAACCGGAATTCTTAACTTTTTCAGATGTTATATATCCCTCCTCCTTCATTTTGTAATTTATTTCAAATACTACCACATTCATAACAATGCAAAGAGTATACAACTCTTGGACATCCCTGTCTTACACCACTTTTCATATGTACCTTTTGGCTTAACCAGCCATTTACAAGTATTTGTACTTTATTATTACTTTATGCTGACATACATAATTTCCTAACCTTCTCACTTATATTATATTCTTTCATTATTACCCATAAGATGTCATGTCTATTTGTGTCACATGCCTTATTAAGGCCTCCTATCATGATTTTTGCTTTTCCTTTTTGTTCATATCATCTACAGTTTCTCTTACTATCATTAATAATTCTTGACAACCCTTCCCTCTATACTATATATGCTATCCTACATAATATTTTCCATTTTAGTTTCCAATCTTTTTTGTTTTATTTTAATAAACATCTTATAATCATTATCATCCAATACTATTGATCTGCAGTTTTTAAATTATCTTCTATCTTCCTACTTTTATATGAATTTAAGTAACCCAGTAGCCCACTACATAATTCTTTATACATAAAACCTTTATTTAACCATTCATTCAAAATCTTTAAAAATATATATTTTTTTGCCAAACCCTTACATTTTTATACATTTAATACAGTATTGCATCTGGGTGTGCAGTTGTCCTAATACTTTATCTAGCACATTTAAAGAAATGTCATTTTCCAACTCTTTATTCTATTCTTCTGTTAACTTTTTCTTCACTACCTTACTTTTTCTTTAAACATTTCTTATACATACTGTACTGTACATCTTCCCAGTTTTGCTAAACTTACAGCTAATATCTTTACTGTAGTTCTACAAAATACATGCATTCCAGAACATCTATTTCCTAAATTTCAGATTATCTTTCATCCACATAATTTCTGTTTGTAATTTTGCTTAATTTGTTAAAATATTTTGTCTTATAATATAATTCATCTACATCTCATGTATTACACCACTAAAAATTCCTGTTCTTTTTACTATATTCTTAATACTATTCACATTTGTAGAAAGCACTCTGAAATTTTCATTTTCCCTTTTACTTAGGTTCATGGCTTCATAAGTTTATATCTAATTATTAGACTAGCTTTCTTAATAGGTCATTTTAAGCCTAACAATTTCCATCCCAAAGGTGAGAATCAAACACTATGCCTTTTACCTGTGAATTAAGCACCTTAACCATTACATGAAGCCCCAGTCTTAACCTGTATATAGTCTTTTTATCCATTTCCTTTATTTTTTCTTTTGTACTTATCCCTTTATATGTTCTTTTTCTGTATTTGACTGTTTTACCAACATAATTATTTTCTTTCCTTTGCTGCCTTCCAGATTATGTTTTCTTCAGCACTTATTTTAGAACCTTATTCTATATCCTCTTTATTAATATGATTGTTCATCATCTAGTTTTTCTTCTATTTCTACTACTTCTAAAATTTCTTCTCTTTCTTCATTTTCTTCTCTTTCTTTTTCCTTTTTCTTACTCTTATTTTTATTTTTGCAATCCAATGTCCAATTGTGTTACATTTATAACATTTCAAAAATGTTTTGCCTCATGTCCCATTTCCCCACAAATATACATTTTCTTTTGTCACAGTTACTTAACAAATGTCCTTCTTTTCCACAAAAAAACATGTTTGGGCTTTCCCCAGTATTTTACAACACCCCCATCCCCCTCCATATTTATCATCTTTGGTATATGTATAATTTTTTTCTCTTTCTGTTTTTAACACATTATCACAATCCCCATAAACCCCTTTTTTCATAAACTTTTGCGCTGTGTAGTATTTTTTTACATAAAACTTTCAAATGTCCTTTCAGAGTCTTTCTTTCTATCTCTGTTTATATTTGTACATGAATCTTCTTTTTTGTTTCTGTGTTAAATGCTTTTATCACATAAAGATTCCATGGGTCACAGTCTTTCATTTTTTCCTATTCTCCAAGACAAATTTCCATTGAAAAACAGTCTCAAATATAATATCACAAAAATGTATCTTTGTTAATAAGAATAAATGCTCTTACCTCATGTGCTTTTACACCAAAAGGAGCTATTAAATTGCTCCACAATTCATTCCAGTCCATTTCTTTGCCTTCTTTACTTTGAATGCTTACCATGTAATTTCTTTTTTCATTTTCTTCTGCCTTCTTTTCTGCTACTCCACGTTTCCTTCTCTTACTTTCTCTTCATATGTTTTCAATTCCATCTCACCACTATTTTTCAGGATTGTCTCTGCAACCTCCTTTTGTATTTTCTCCATAATGTCCCCCCCAAGAAACATCTCCTTCATTTTCTGGCTCACTCTGCACCACTGTTTCTTTAAGTAAATCATCCTGCAACCCTCACAACTGGAGAGTTGTAATTATACAGCCATCATTTGCTGATTCATCTTCATCAAAGAGGTTTCTTTGAAACATTTCCTCAGAATCCTGCTCATATTCTCATGTCTCAGTATTTGCTTCCTCCTTCATTTCTTTTATCACTCCATCATATCCTTCTCTTTCCATCTGCCTCCCTGTTTCTCTGAGCTATGTCTGTGCCAGGAATGGAAACAGGAAGTGTTCCTCCAAAATGGGCCCTACTCACAACAGTGATGGGTAGGAGATGTTCCCTGATGCCCTGGCCAAACTTCCCCTAGTATTATAAATACCACCTCAGGTCTCCCTTAAACAGAGGCCGCAGGCTTAGTGAGACTAACCTAGTCAACAAAGGATAATTCTTTAGTATTCAAACAAATTATTTTTTTCCTATCAGTGGAACATCACTGCAATGGCTAGCCTTCCTCATGATTACCATTTGCATATATTTTGTTTTGATACTCATTATTTCAGGTAGAGTTTTCATTTTTTTGACAGCATTGCTGTATTATACATTTTGCTGAGTTAATCACCATCACTTGAATAAAACTTCATTCTTCATCACTTAAAATATAACTTTAATTTGGCTGCCTATTGAAATGTCAGCCATTGTAATGCTGAATGCTAGACTGAAAATCCAGGAGAAGGTTAAATCTTGAACATTGCTCTTCTCCTTTAAATTTCTTTTTTGCGTGAGCAAGCCCAAGCCCCTTTACACTCCTGAGATGGGGGTCAAGCCCCCCCACACACACCTTGTCTTTTTATATATATATATATATATATATATATATATATATATATATATATATATATATATATATATCACACACATACACACATACATACATACACCAACTCTGAGATCACCATACCTCAGAGAAAAGGGAATATTCTAAGAAATGGCCATCTTGGACTTGGTATATGTAAGTCCATTTTTTTGGCCATTCAGTCTCTGTGTTTTGAGTGGGTCCTGACATTTCAAATGGTTGCCCTTTCATTTATCTCATAACATAGGCAAACTGGAGTGACAAGCAGCCTCGTCAAGTACCATGAGACTTCTTTTTCACATTTCTTTTTTATCGTCTTTCTGTTGTGTGACAGCTAATAACTCTTTCCTGTTTTGCCTCCCCTTAGCTTTCTCCTCATGTGGCCTGCCATTATTATTCTCTGTATTTTCTTTGTATCTCTTGTACTCCTTGTTTCCATTACATAGTCATCTTCTATGGTCACTGTGTTTCCTCTGTCATGGTCATATTTTGTTAACATCTTGCCCTTTAAAAGGAGAATATTTTAGCCAGCGTTTTCCTCACATCTCACATTTCCCAGTTTAATCCTATTACATCTGCCAATAACCAAAATCTTTTACAAGTCTTTTCAAATAATAACTTTTGAAGGAGTACAGTGCGCTTCCAGTTCTGTCTCTACAACAGCTGAGTGTAGAGCAGAGGATGGAACTGGGCAACCCACTGCTGCAGAGGTGGGTAAGCCTATGCATTCTGTACACTGATAGCACCCTTAATATTTAGGTGGAACAGCTGTCACTGCATGGGAGGTGCATTCCCCTGGGTAACCACATCACCTGTAGTGATAATCTATTGACAGTATCCTAATAGCTCCTAATACAAATGCTCCTGACACTATAGATATCAGCTAGGACCTCTATGTCCCCTGTTAACTGGCTTTGAAATAGAACAGTGCCCCAGGTGACATGTCATGCATTGTAGACAAACCTGAAATACAATGGGAAAGGGACTGGAGGAAGGCCTGGACCCATGCTAACAGCACTAAAATGTTCATCTCAAAAAGGACTTGTTACTGCAACTAACGGGAATTCACTAGAGTAGCTGACATGAGGATTAAGTGGATTCCCTTAGCATTTTACTTGTGTCATTAGCTTGTTCACATGTTATGATGTCGTACAACATTTGATGGCGGTGCATTATGTGTCTTCTGCTGAAGTACTGACGGCTTTGTCTTTATTTTTACATCTTTTTTGTCCCTTCCACATTGCTGTGCACAATGTTTGCTATTCTAGTGACCTAATTGGTCTTCCAAGTGATGGGAAATATGGGTTATCCCCATATGCAGCATCACCCTTTCTTCAGTGCCAGTACATTTGTCTTTATACATCCCTAACACCTCACTGTGGAAACCCAACATGCATGTTAACAAAATGGAGCCTGCTGTCCTGTTCCAGTGACACATGCATGCTTCCTTGTATGCACTGATAGTCAGGCACACTCCAGCAAAGGCATACAAAGGCATATACGGTGCAGTTTCCCTAGCCACTGTCAGTCAAAGCGCCTTTCTGACAGTTTTGGCTATAACATCACCCTCACCCAAGGAAGGGTGAGCCCATATTGGTCACTCACTCCCACACCCCAGTTGACACCTATAGTCCCTAGGCTACTATACAAACCCAAGAAATCTGTGTCATAGTCAGGGCTCTCTCTATGTAACAGAGTTAACTATTGGTGATTGTGTTTTGTCATTGACTGGACAATATTACATCTTGACTGTGCTTGTCACCTATTCAATCTGCATGTGATATGTGGTCATTTATCTTGCCATATGCATCAACTACACAGTGATAAAAGCTTGAGGAATACCAACGCATATGCATATTCATTTACCAACAAGCTGCCTTGTAGGCCTGTATATGTGTACTTGTGATCTGTTATACATGGTACTGGAGTGCCATATTCAATACTTGATGACAGAAATTTACATTACAGGCATTCTGTGATATACTGCAGGCATATGTGCTTTTTATACATTCCATCTGTCAGGTCACACTGCTATATAGCATGAATTTCCTAGTTATAGTTTACTATACTGTGATTTATATGCTATTACAGAAATTTTGGACTGCAGTTATTGTTTGCTGAACCTGTTTATTATTTATGTGATATGTGCACTAATGAATTCTTTCATTCTGTGTCTGCCTGTACCTATTTCTCTCACTTTTTTTACCATCAGCTATAGAGGTGTGTTGTACTAATGATTGGAGTAATTGCACTCCCGTTACATGCGGCTTTGCCAACTGCAGTGGTGCCATTTGTTTCATAGTTTCATAGTTTCATAGTTTAGTACTAGGCTATCTGCCCTGGGGCATTTGTAAGCCTAGCTCTAGTGATGTGGCTTTCACCACCCCATGAAATGGTACAAAAATGCACAGAATAGATTTAGAATACTGTGCCTCTGTCTAGTAGTGACACAGTGAAGGTCCCCTTATATAATAGAATTAGTTTACTGTGCCCCTGTCTAGTAGTGACACAGATGTGACCCCTGGGGTAAACTTATGATCTCCCATCCACTCATCAAGATTTCTCTTGAAGAGAGTTAGTGAGGGGCTCTGCCTAACATGAACTAGGATTCTGTTCCAGAGCATGGGAAGCCTCTGGGTTATGAATCTATCCCTCCAGCATGTCCTATTCATACTTGTGCCAAGGTTTAAGTCTTTAGCTCTCGTGGTTCTGATGGATTTGGATTTTTGAGGTGGAGCATGTCCATCAGTTCCTGATTGGACATGGCCTTGTACGTCAGGCACAGATCACCTCTGAGCAGGCGGTATGCTACTGAATAGAGCTGGAGTTTCTTTAGTCTGGCAGAATAAGACATATGTTGGAGACCCTTGATCCTCTTGGTGAGGTACTTTTGTGGTCTCTCCAGCTGTTGCAAATGCCGGGTGAGGTACATACCAAATGGGGCATTGTACTCAATCATGGGTCTGATGAGGGAGGAGTATAGGGGTACAATGACATCCTTGGATCTGGATGTGAATCCCTTCATGATAAGGTGTGCAAGGTAGAATGACTTTCTAACCACTTTGTCAACATGGGTGTCAAATGAGAGGTCGCTGTCGACTTGGGTCCCTAGGTCTCTGATTACTTTTTCTGTACTCAGTGGGTTGCTGTCTATGTGATAATTTGTGGGTACTTTGTTTTTCCCAAAGGGGATGACTATACATTTTTTGGCATTTAGTTTAAGGCCATGACTCTGGCACCAGTTGTCCGTTTCTGTGAGGCCTTTTTGTAGGATGTATGTGTCCACTGGTGTATCGACTATGGCGCCTAGTTTGCAGTCATCTGCAAACTTTGTCAGCCACAACCCTCCCATGTTTGCTTTAACATCTGAGAAATAAATGCTGAACAAGAGGGGTCCCAGGACAGATCCCTATGGGACACCACTTGTGACTGGCTTTGAGTCTGACATTGCTCCAGCGATTTTAACTTTATGGGTTCTGTCCTTTAACCAGTTTGCAACCCATCTAGTGACATAAGGGTTTACATTTAAGCTGTTGAGCTTATCTATGATGCCTGAGTGGGGTATTGTGTCGAAGGCCTTAGCCAAGTCTAGGTAGGCTGTATGGACTGCTTTGCCCTCATCAATGGCTCTAGTGACTGTTTCAAAAAAGTCAACCAAGTTCAAAAGGCAGGATCTGCCCTTTACAAAGCCGAACTGGGTGGGATCAAGTGTCTGTAGGTCCCCAATGTCTCTGTTTATGAGTTCCATAATGATTCTTTCCATAGCTTTGCAGACCAGGCTGGTTAAGCTTATGGGGCGGTAGTTCCCAGGGTCTGTAGAGGTACCCCCTTTGTGGAGTGGGACCACTGTTGCTGTACGCCAGTGTTCAGGTACATATCCTGTAGTAAGGCTAAGGTTAAATAGCATTTTTATGTGCAGGTTTAGCTCCTCTTGGAGTTCACATAGCACGCAACCCAGGATACCGTCAGGTCCCATTGATGCTGTGTTTTTAGCTTTGCTGAGGGTGGCTCTCACCTGGACATCTGAGATGACAGGGAGATTACATTCAGCTGTGATAAGTATTTCTTCTTTTGGGGGTGAGGGAGGGAGAAATTTGCACTGAACCTGTCAGCCAGAATGTTGGCAATATCTGTGGGTTCAGTGTATTTTTTTGTTGTTGTGAACTAACTCTGAGCATATCTGAGGGTTTCCCCAGATTTCTAACATAGCTGAAGAAGGCTTTGTGGTTATCTTTAGTGTCCTTAGCGATTTTTCTCTCAAAGTTGGCCTTGGATGTTTTATGAGAGAACGTAGTTTTCTGCTAGTGTTGATCAGAGATGTCTTCCCTTTATGGGATTTTGCTCTGTCGTGCAGTAGCTTCCTTCTTTGTTATACAATTTGTTAATGGCTGAGGTCCACCAGACAGGACGCTTGCCTTTGGTGGAGAGGGACTTGGATTTATTTGGGATTGCATGATCCATGCATTCTTGGAGATGTCCATAGAAAGCATTTGTGAAGGATTCAGCATTGTGGGATGTGGTATCCACTGGCCCAGTGGGCTTAAAGGATACCATCTCAGTCTTAAGAAGAGTGAAGTCTGCTTTTGAGAAGTTTTTCACTGTGGTCTTTTGTGCTGGGGTGGAGGTGGGATATGTATATCCAGGGTGATTAGTTTGTGGTCAGATCTCACTAGTGAGGGGTATACTCCGGTGTGGAGCATTTTGTCCCCATGTTTGTGATGATCAGGTCTAGTATATTATCTCCCGTAGTGGGAGAGGTGACTAGTTGTTCCAGTGCATTTGAATTTATGAATTCCAGGAACCTTTGGGCTAGGGTGTTAGGGCTAGAATAATGTACCCAATCTATGTTAGGGTAGTTGAAGTCTCCCAGTATGATGGTATTTTGTGATACATTCATATCCTCCAATGTCTTCAGAAAGGCTGAGTGGGGTTCCTGAGATTGGGAGGGTGGTCTGTAACATGCTACCAGTTGTATAGCAGTTTTGCCTATGGTTAGTTGCACCTGTATGGTCTCCGATGCTTCATGTGTTGCTACTAACCTGGAGGTGTGGGTGTCCTTGATGAATATGGACACTCCCCTCCCTTTGTGGTTCAGCTCGGTTTTGGGGCAAAAGCATGATACGATGTATAGCCTGGTAGTGCTGGGGTGCTCTCAGGAGCCTTGAACCAGGTTTCAGTTACTGCACAGACGTCGATGTTCTCCATACTGAGGAGTGCATCGAGTGCCTGCATCTTGAGATTTAGACTTCTGGCATTGAGCAGCATTACCCTTAGTTTTTTCCATTTTTGTTTTCTAAGGAGGTGGGTTTGTCTTTTGAGCCTTGCCTAAAAAGGCACTATGGGGTGGCAAGAGCCTTAGCCAATATCCGGAAGCCCAGTGGTGACAGGTGCAAGCCGTCCCTCATGAAGCAGCGTGGCTTGTCCAACATGTCATCCCAAGCAGACAGACATTGGATCCCCTTAGAATGACACCAGTACTTGAGCCAATTATTAAAGCTGATCATCTTGTCTTTGTATTGTGGCATCATTCTTGGTGAGGGCAAGATGCTGCTCAGGGTCAGGGTCATACCAGCCTGGGCTACATAATCAGAGAGCTCTTCTATGTCTCTTTTCATGTAGTCCAGGGAGGTACATCTCAGGTCATTCACGCCAGCATGGACAATGACGGAGTCATATTTGTACTTGCTTTGGAGTGACCTGAGTGCGTGTGTTATGTGGTGGATCCTAGCTCCCGATAGGCAGCTCACAGTCACCCTCTCCTTGTTCAGCCTGGTAAGCAGGACATCAGTGTGTCTTATAGAGTCACCTATTACTAGTGTATCAGGCATGGTGTTTGGCCTTAAGGGCTGTGATTGATTGACACACTGATTTATTGAAGTATGTGTTGCATGTGTTTTGTTTTGAGGTGGTGGATTTTTGGATGTCTGATTTGGGAGCCTCTGTTGTTTTGGTGAGTTTTTTATTAGAGCCTCCGAGTATGTCTTTGTGTTTTTATGTGTTTGGTTTGCAGTTGTGGTAGGCCTATGTGGGACTGGGTTTGTTGTGTGTGTGGTTACCATCTCCTCCTGTCTGGTCATGCCAGCCCTGAGTTGAGAGAGTTCAGCCTCCAGTTTGGCTATATAGTTGCATCTCTCACATGTATTTGTGTTTGTTGGGAGGAGGAGAGGGTTGTCTGTGTACATGAGACAATTGTAGCATTGTCTCAAGATACCCAGATTAACCAGCTGAACTGGAGAGGACACCAGTAATCTACCACTCAACATGCTAGACCAGTATAAGGGAGTGCTGTGCCTTTAAGGGAAGTGGATATTCACAGGGGTGGTAGGTGGATGTAGTGCTTACTTAGAATGAGAGTGCTTACTTAGTAGAGAGGTTTTGAGAACAAGTGCTAGGCTTATAATATAGCGAGTAGTCTGATTATACTTAGAGTAGAGCTTCCTTAAGGGAAAATGTGAAGAGCAGACTTGGCGGAAGAAGTTTAACCTTGTTTAACTGGTGCTGCGCTATGCGCACAAACGCGCACAGCCGTGCAAACACGGATTTTAAACAGGGAACTTCAAAAGAGCTAAAAATGGTCCAAAACAACCAATTACTACAGCTCTTGTGCTGAGATCACTTCCTACAGGGAGAGGTAGGCTGCTCAAGGCTCCCCACTCCCACTGGTGAGCAAAAAAACTTCCTTCTATCCAAGTAAGGTAATGGACAACACAGGAACTACACCACAGCCCAGAATACAGCAAAGCCTGTAAACTGGTCTAAACTAGTCGTGGAGAGGTGGGAAAACAAGGATTATTTTTTTTGTTTTTTTTGTTTTTAGATAGAAAACACACAGAAAATGCAGAAACAGTAATAAATCAGTTACACAGGCTAGCACACTTTATTGGGCAGCCTCAACAGTTAAATTAAACAAACAACAAACAAACTTTCGATCAATTTCGACTAAAATGTAACTTTAAGTGCAAATATTAAATAATGCAGCAAACAGCTAAAAAACAGTTTAAGCTTGTTCAGGGTAAGCTAGAGAAGGTATTTCAAGTAAAAAACAGCAAAGATACTTAAATCCAGAAAGTAGTCACTTTTCTGAGTTCTCTGTAGCTAGGACCACTATGAAGGACCACGAGGAGCTTGTCTGAGTAGTATAGCCAGAAAAAAACGCCCAGAGGCGGATTTTAAACAGGGAACTTCAAAAGAGCTAGAAATGGTCCAAAACAACCAATTACTACAGCTCTTGTGCTGAGGTCACTTCCTACAGGGACAGGTAGGCTGCTCAAGGCTCCCCACTCCCACTGGTGAGCAAAGAAACTTCCTTCTATCCAAGTAAGGTAATAGACAACACAGGAACTACACCACAGCCCAGAATACAGCAAAGCCTGTAAACTGGTCTAAACTAGTCGAGGAGAGGCGGGAAAACAAGGATTATTTTTTTTTTTTGTTTTTAGATAGAAAACACACAGAAAATGCAGAAACAGTAATAAATCAGTTACACAGGCTAGCACACTTTAGTGGGCAGCCTCAACAGTTAAATTAAACAAACAACAAACAAACTTTCGATTAATTTTGACTAAAATGTAACTTTAAGTGCAGATATTAAATAATGCAGCAAACAGCTAAAAAACAGTTTAAGCTTGTTTAGGGTAAGCTAGAGAAGGTATTTCAAGTAAAAAAAAACAGCAAAGATACTTAAATCCAGATATATCTCTCTTGCATTAATTTATTATAATGCAACTATATTTTCCTTTGTGTATATGCATATATAATTGCGTATATGCATATATAATTTTTCCTGTTTAGTAGGGGTAATACTGTGACATTAAAGGCCTATGGTTTGGCACTTCTGATACTGATAAATCTTTCATAACACTTTGTTTCTATGTCTGGATCAGAGGTTATGGAATATGTGAAGATGTCTGTGTCGGCCTGCCCGTCTGTCTGTCAGTTTTTTGGTTTATCAGTCAATGTGGTATCTAGCAGGTCAGACAGTTCTACTAGAAATAATGACTTTAGAAAAACATCATCCAGCACTTAGTATCAAGAAATATTTTTCTAAACCAAAAGTAAACACTGTAAGAGTGTAATTTAATAGTACTTAATTTCTGCTGTGCTTAAAACTCACTAACTTACATGACTGAATGTTCACACATTCTCAAGAAACCCATGCCTGATGCCAGTGAGTACCTTCAAAGAACTTTGACATCACAGGGTATCTACTATGCCAAATGCAGTTCACTGATAACAAATGGCGTACTATGTAAGTTCATGTTTATTTTTATTTATTATATGTTGCTTATTCAGATATTTAAGTATGTGAATGCTAATTAATATGGAGAGGCAAGTGTCACAAAAGATGTGAAATTTGATATTATTAGAAAAAGAGAGAAAGCTTGTAGTCTTTCCGCTTTAGGAGGGCAAGAGTCAAGCTAAGAATCTGGTTGTCTTTACAACCAAAAGGACAATCAGGATTTGGTTATTATATCTATCTTTGTACTCTGTGACTGCAATTTCTATTGCAATTTATATGAAGAAGAGTAAAAATTAGACTGCAGTACTTTTTACTTGGGCTGGCATAAATATTTGATGTGGATGCACCAGCCACAACTAGACCTTGGCTGCCAGTTGTTTATGGTGGCTGACCTAGACTGGAGTCACTTTATCAAACTCTCTTAACTTGTGCAGCACAACAAAGTAAAACAAAAACAAACAAAATAGTGTTCCGAATCCCAGCATAAATAAAGTCAATTTAGACTGTAGTTTAAGCAGACATAATTTAATATTGTCTCAAATTACAATATTAGATTTTTTCCCAGTTCCCCATTTATGTCTGCAAGTAAACACAGGTTAAAATACAGTCATTTTACCTTCTTTGACATAGCTGTCAAAATACAAGTTTTATTTTTTCTTGGAAATATAAGCAGAGAAACTAGAAATAGCCACACATTTGAAGAAAATGATCTCATTGGGTAGTTGTAGTAAAATGGAAGCAATGATTACAGCTCTTTGTACACCTAATGTCTATTCATGTTACTGTTCTTTCTTGGATAGGACTGCGCACATGTAAGCATTAGTAAGCAAACAACTCTTGTGTGACTATGAAACTTTTATCAATACGTCTACTCTTGAAATACACATCTAAGTATATTTCAAAACTAAACTGGAGTGCATCTCATATAATAGTTTTCATTGCCTAAATGCATGAAAAAATGGTGTGTAAAACTTGCAACTTGACAAGCATTCTCCAGACCATTAACAGTACAGGTAACACAAGGAAAAATAATAAATGCAAGGTTGCAAATGATTTCAGCTCAAAGATATATGTTCAGGCAATGCATATGTAAATAAATGCTTTGGTATGATGAAGAAGGTTAGCATTCAAGAGAACAGGAGCCTCATAAATAAAAGACTCGCTCCCAGAAGTCATCTGTCTTAGTTTTACAGATTTCCAGGAGCTCTCTTTCTGAGAAATAGAGGGTTAGTATATCCATCTGAACAGTAGCAATCCCCAGAAATGATTTGTTGTGGAAGTGCTTGAAATTGTGTGCTCTGCAGTCAGTAAACATGAGTAAACATTTCGTATTGGAGAAGTCTGTGGACTGAGGCATTTATTATTTAGCTGTACCGATGGTGATGTTAAGGCTTGACATTGTAGCAGACTCTGCTCATTTTCCATTCTGGAAAATTCTATCAGATTAAAATTAAGACCAAAAGAAGGATGGAATGCCAAAAAGTTTGCTCTGAATTCAGACTGATCTTCTGTAGTACCACAGAGTGCCTTTCTTTTACTGTGCGGGAGTTGGCTCATTATAAGCTGTTAATGAACTATTTCCTGTGGTACAGGGTTTGATTCCTCAGCCTTTGCTTGTGTGGCCTTGGGCAACTCACTTAACCAAATAGTACTTTGGGGAATTGGTCTGGGCTCTTCAATGGTCCTATGGACTACATGCATAGTGACTACCAATGCACATTACTGTATCAGTTTACTTATCTGGATTATGTCTGTGTTTTAATATAAAGTCATGGTCATGTGCTTAGATTTTATATCTGAAAGAAAATGCAACAATTGCAGGTATATAATATCAGCAAAATAGTAAGACGGGAAATAAATTTCTGTTATTGCCTGATTTTCTAGGGACACAACAAATGTATTGTTTGTACTTCTTAATATTTAAAAAAAAAAGTTTGTTCACTTCTAGGTTCCTTGCACAATATAAAATGTCCTCCTAAGATTACTGCAGTACTACTGCTCTGAGCTACCTGAAAGTGTTGTATTTTTTGAGTAATTTAAATAAAATATTTTTCTAAACTTTGACAAGACATGGTCTTCAGAGATTCTGATATGCACTGGTACTTATTTATTTATTTATTTATTTTATTTATTTACATTTGTTAACTGAGTAGTGTCCGACTGGGGTGAAAAAAAAATTTCAGCAGACAGCCGGGGAGAAAAGCTCCACAGCCAACAGATTCAGTGCCAACTTTACCACTCTCTCCCCCCAAAGGACCAATCACAATACTGGAGGAATGCCAGGCACCCAGCATTACTGCAGCACAGGTTAAAGCTGCATTGTCCAAGGCCGAAAATACAGTTTCCATGGGACCCGACAATATCCATGGATGTGTTCTACATGAACTACAGAGTGAACTGGCACCACATCAGTGTGCCCTGTTCAATCACAGCCTCACCTCAAGCTTTGTCCCTACCGAATGGTGCACTGCTACAGTCATCCCTCTCTATAAAGGGGGTCCGACTACAGACCCTGGGAATTATTGCCCCATTAGTCTGACAAGTCTGATATGTAAGGCAGTGCAGTGCATCATCATGGACCTAATTAACAAGGATATAGGGAATGTCCAAACTCTAGATCCCACAGAATTTGGTTTTGTGAAAGGTAGATCATGCCTGCTCAACCTGGTTGACTTCTTTGAGTGAGTCACCAGAGCTGTGGATGAGGGCAAGGCAGTTCGTACAGCCTACCTTGATCTGTCCTAGGCCTTTGATACCATTCCCAACTCAGGAATTATTGATAAACTCACCAAACTAGGCATCAACCCCTATATCACTAGGTGGGTTGCAAATTGACAAATAGAACCCACAGTGTGAAAGTAGAGGACTCCAAGTCAGACTGCCAGCCAGTCACGAGTGGAGTCCCACAGGGATCAGTCCTAGGTCCTCTTCTGTTTGGCATCTACTTCTCAGAAGTCCAGGCCAACACAGAGGGACTCTGGCTGACCAAGTTCACAGACGACTGCAAGCTGGGAGCCATCATTAACTCCCCAAGTGATGTAGAAATCCTACAAAAAGGCCTCACTGAGACCAGTGACTGATGTCGAAACCATGGCCTTAAGCTTAATGCCAAAAAATGCATTGTCATCCCATTTAGGAAAAACTCAGTTCCCACTAATTACCACATCAATAGAAACCCACTGAACAATGAAGGTGTTATAAGAGATCTGGGGACACAGGTTGACAGCAACCTCTCCTTTGATCACCACATTGCCACTGTGGTCAGAAAATCCTTCCATGTGGCACATCTCATTACTAAGAGTCTTGCATCCAGGAAGAAAGAGGTCATCATCTCTCTCTACTCTTCCCTCATTAGGCTAATCATCAAGTATAATGCCCCATTTGGCATGTACCTCACTAGACACATGCAACAGCTGGAAAGGCCACAAAAGTACCTCACGAGACTCAAAAAACTCCAGCTATTCTCTGTCTCATATCGTCTACTAAGAGGCAATCTCTGCTTGACTTACAAAGCCATGTCTGACCCAGCTCTGTTAGAAATGCTACATCTAAAGAAATCTCAATCCCTCCGCACCACATGCTCCAGAGACCTCAACCTCATTACCACAATCAACAGAACACACTGGAGGGGACAGGTTCATAACCCCGAGACTACCCATGCTCTGGAATAGACTTCCCATACATGTCAAGCAGAGCACCTTACTGGCCCTCTTCAAGAGAAATCTTGATGAGTGGATGTGAAATAGAGCAGACTATGAAAAATTCCATGAGGAGATTAATAATCTGAAAGTGAGATTTATGAAGAGAGGATATATGGAAAGAGAAATTAAACCTATAACTTCCTCAGTGATAGTATCCAGAAAAAAATGAAGGTAAACCCTACTATTCAGAACCCAATAATAATAATGATCAACAGAAGTTTAATATTAATAAGAGTATGAACATTCCTATGACTTATTCTAGCAATATAAAACTTCTATATGAGATTCTAGACAGGAATTGGAATATTTTATGTGTAGATGAACAAGTAAAGGCGTTCGTGGGAGAAAAACCCTAGATACACATATAAGAATAAGAAATGCTTAAACAGGCTACTATGTGGTCCTAGATATGAGAAGGCATCACCTATAGCTAGTTATGGTACTATCTCTTGTAAGAAATGTAATTACTGTCACTTATTGGATAGAAATGGGACCTTTCAGCACCCAGACACTGGCAAGATTTTATCCTTTAGACTGCTTGCTGATTGCAATACTACCAACTTAGTATATTTAGCCTATTGCATTTCATGTAAATCATTTTATATAGGTATGACAACTAGGAGACTACGAGATTGAATAAAAGAGCATGTTTATGATATACAGAGGAGAGCTGATACTAATGCAGTAGCAAAAAATATAATAGAAACAGACATATCACATAGTTTTAAGTTTATGGTTATTAAATTGGTACATTTAGGTAATGGGGGGGGTTCTGCTAGAAATAAGGTTGAGACAAAATAATTAGAATGGATCATTTGGATGCGTGCAAATATGGGAAAGGAACTGAATGACAAGATGTCTATCAAACCTGTACCAATGAACAGACCTTTAAGTAGGTGAATGTGTTTTTTATACATTAAATATTTTATATATTGAATTATTTGATGCTTTTGTAATACTATATTGCCATTTAAGCAATGGTGATCGAATAATTAAATTATTATGTAATTAATGGAAATGTTGGATAGGATGTATTTAAAAGTCAGTGCATGATTTTACTTACTGTCTGATGAAGCAGCTTTGGCTGCGAAAGTGCTCAATTTTTATTTGTTTATGAATAAAGTTTTTATGCTTTTATCTGTCGTGGTTTGGTGCCTACCAGTTTTTTACTTTGGATTATTTTCACTTGTGGAGGCCCAATTTACCTGCTACTACATCTTATTTTTTTGCCTGGTGTCTTTACTATCTGCTGAAATTCTGGTTTCATAGCAAGCTTTAGAGGATTTGATGAGGGGTCTTAACATTTTGTTGAGCTGATAAGGGAGTTTTTCCAGTCTTGGAACTTCACCTTATTCCACATCAGTTTCCTCCTTCTGTTGTAGAGTTTGTTTATGACAGGGGACCACCAGATTGGCTTCCTTTTTTGGAGGAGAGAGTCTTGGTTCTATTGGGTATGGCGAGATCCATGCATTTGTGTATGTGTTCGAACAGTGCATTAGTGTATGATTCAGCAGTCATGCAACTCTTCTCCATTTGCATGGGTGCCGTGAAGTTAGCCACCTCTGGTTTTAGGAGCCCAAAGTTAGCTTTGGGGAAGTTTTTCATTTATTTTATTTTTTATTTATTTATCATTTCTTGACCGGAAAGGTGGTTACCTTTCCGGGGGGGGGGGGATTTCCAAGGTGATTAGTTTGTGGTCAGATCTAACTAGGGAGGAGTTGACTATTGGTGTAGAGCAATATTTGCCCATGTTAGTAATGACCAGGTCAAGGATGTTGCCACCTCTAGAGGGGATAAGAATGAGCTGGTCCAGGGCATTGGAATTAATGAATTCCAGGAAACGTTGGGCAAGTATATTGGTACATGAGCAGTTTTCCCAGTTAATGGAGGGCTAGTTGAAGTCGCCCAGTGTGAGTCTTGGGACATGGTTGGGAACCTATAACAGGCTATGACCTGAATCGCTGTCTTACCCAATGTTAGCTGCACCTGAAGTATCTCTGATGTCTTATATTGGCTGTATGATGCCCCCTAGAGTTATACACTACTAGAGATAATGGGACAATTGTCATTCTTACCATCTGTACAGTATTGTGTATCTGATTCCTGAGGGTAATAATAAAAAGAATACCTGGTCTGATAATGTATCAGGACCTAGCAAAATTAAAATAAATAAAGTTATAAGGAAATCGATACACAATAAATACATCAGTAAGCAGCTCAGTCAAAAACTACAAAAGGAATTAAAAAAAATGTATTGAAAAAAAATAATATGAATCATGATAATAATTAGAAGCAAATTTTATTTTTAAAATACTTAGAGAAAACAGCAAGGACCCATTTAAGACTTTTGCTACTCACAGAGAAAGAACAAAGGTGAAGAGGTTTGTCTCATTAACTTCAAGGTTGTTCTGAAATTATAGAGCAATACTATCATTATATTCTTACTTCTGTATTATTAATACAATTCTGTTATAAGTCAAACTCAAGTCCACAGTATCACCTGTACTAGACAAAGCGAATAAATAAATAAAAACTAGAAGTTATTGCATATAACACAGTTTCATACTGCATCAAAAATCAGGCTATATTTTGAGTAGACGATTCTGTTCATATTTTCACTTTTGCATAATTAGTGGACTTTCCTGAATCCTGAAATGGTACTATTTCTGTGCTCATTCCTAAAAAGACAAAATATAACACAGAAGGTATCAGCCCTTGATCTAGCTGACTTCAGTTTCAATGTTTTTTGTAAAAAAAATGTTCTCCAGTTTATGGAAAAGGACTTAATACCTCATGGAAATTAAATAACTGACAGCTTAGTAAAGAACAAGAATAAATTGTCAAAGCCATATCACCAAACCACCTTACTGAGTCCAGGTATAAGAGAAGCATCGACTCCAAAGTTCCATTTTTAAAAGTAAATTCAACTAAAACACCCAGCACATAACTAGAATCATAATTTAAACAATACTACATATCCTTAGTGCATAAAATACCCCTGTACCTCCTAATCCTAAACATTATTGAAACTATAACCCTAAACCTAAAACTAACCTTAGATGTAGTGCAGACTATTGTAATTATTACCTTCCAGACAAAATTTGTAACACTAAATTTAGCGACTTCTGTTAAAACTAACAAAGGCATTGGTTCAACTAACCTGACAAAACAAATTCAACAAAATAGTCTTTATGAAATGTCTTTCTATAACATTGTCCTCTCGTAACTATCCTTCTATTATTTGGACTTAGATATATCAGCTCCATTAATGGTGTTCCACTAGCACTCCAAACAAAAAAAAAAAACAGTGGACTACGAAGGAAAAGTCAATGGCGGGAGTCATAAACATCTCTAAGCCTATTATAGAAGCCAGCATCTCTGCAGGAGAAATGCACATAGCAACTAAAATAATGATAGCGATGGATGGTAAGATGCCAGTATAACATCATTTGAGAAGTACGTAACATGCAACATCAATGTATAACACATCCAACATCACTCTATGTCACAGCATAATTCTCCATAAAATAAAAAATAAAAATGAAAAATAAAGTACTTCAAAGAATTAAAGAAATCTGGGAGAAACAAGAGAGAGTACCATTATTATATAGATACAGGATTTTATCATAAAAGGTAGAAAACATGAAAAAGAGAACTTTGAAAGAATACTGTCAAGAATGAATTACAGAACACTGAAGCCTTCTCTCTCACTAAAAAGCCCTGTGTCAATAAGCCCCACCTGCAAAACCCAGATCAAGCATTGCTGAATAGTGGAACTGTTAGGGAAATGTTTTTATTTAGTAACGGAATCTGTAGGCTTTGGGTTAGGGAGAAGGGAAGGTTAGGGTTAGGATTAGCACATATGAGTAAGGTGGTGCATGGGAGCTTTGTACATATTGTCGGGGAGTTGTGCTGGGTTCCACCCTGGCAGAATAGTCTAATAAACTCAGGGGAGACTGTCCCTGGTGTTAGATGCTCCCTGTTATGTATTTTGTGTTGTAGAGCCTTCTATTAACTTTTGAAGTGACTTAGGGTACTTAAAATTCCCTTGTGTCAAGAGCTCCCTACTATCACAAGATTTGCTCACCAATTCGAGGAGTTTAAAGGTATGATAACCCTCCCCCACTCTCAAATGTACGTGCATGCCCACAAACACACACACACACACACACACACACACACACACACACACACACACACACACACACACACACACACACACACTCACTTGATACCAATCATTCCTCTGTGCACACTCACACGTAGCCACACATCTATACACACATGCACATCATACCTCTCAATCTCTTAAAGCAAGAAATCTGAAGAGAGCAATAGGGGACAAAGGTACAAAATAGGGAGAATTTTTAAATATTGCTTAGAAAGACTTACACTCCACTTCTTCTTGGAAACATGATTATTTAGTTATGTTACTATGTACATGGATTAATGTTAAGCACATCTTCTGAATAACTCTACTGTGTCTTTGGATGAAAGCACTGAACTGTATTAAATAATCATGTCTCTAAAAAGTGGGGTGTGTTTTGTTTTGATTATGAGGCATTATCTTTCAACTTCAACCAATGTATGGACTTAATTACTTGTATTTTTAAACTTAGAGAATTGATGTAATAACAGGTTTTGCATTAGCATGAATTTTCTGAAGGGTATGAAATCCAAAACTCAAATGTCTGTTATTATTTTCTGACTTCAATCCACAATGATTTACAAATGATTTGCCAGAAAACCAAAATTTTAGGAGAAACAGATCAAAAATATGAAGCAAAAACCTGGGCATTGTGATCTGGGCAGTTGAGAGGTATGCTTGTCATGATGATAATCCACAGAACTGACCCAACAGACCATCGATTACAGCAAAGCCAATCAGGAAACTAGAACGTGCTTCCTTGACTGCTGCAGCCAATCAGGTCCCTTGCTTCACTGATGCAGACCTGAATGAGTACAGCTTACAAGCAAGTTTTTCAGAAGAAAAAAAGAAACATAATTGCATGATGATGCTATACAACCGTGAGAATGTCCGAGGCACCGAGCAAGAAATGGAAGAGACAGAGCAGGTGCCTAATGCCAGCTATGTCCATCCTCCCTCCAGCACTTACCTCTAACGTGATATTACCCATTGACAGTAGTGGGTGAATACAAACTTTTGGCCAAATTGATTTTGCACTGCTAAACAAGTCTCTTTCTATATAAATGCCTTACCACAGGCATTTCTGGAGGAGAGCACATGGCTAATTAGCGTAGGCCACTCCCCCAGAATGCCTCAGTAGCATGTAGCATTTAGTATGGTTCATTTAAATGGCCTGCTTTGGTGATCCTACAGACTGTGTAGTAATACTGTGGTGGGCCTGTCTCTGAGTGAACACAAGTAGCCCATGTTAGGGCTTACATCTGGCACTGACCCTTTATGAATCCTGGCCGTAGTAAGGCCTTATTATGTCTGGACTAGACAGATCATAACTTCTAGCTCAAAAGAATAACTTCCTTAGTTGGAACTGTTTGTTCTCCCAACTTATCTGACAAAGTACTCTGTTGAGAATTTTTAAAATCTGCCAGTTCATTACATTCCCCAAAAAACATGTTGAAACATATTCCCAATTACCTCTCTCTTTCCCATCATACCTACAGAATTTACCATTTACCTGTAGAAAAATTCAACTCCAAGCAAAAATTCTAAATCTTCTGGACTTTGTTGCATATTTGGGAGTTATACAGATGTCCTCACAATGTTCCTTTGTAAATTGCTTGTGAAATCTATCTTCCCAGTCTTTCTAACCTCCTATGACTGATTTTTGCAGTTATCACTATTTTATATGCCATACTAACTATCCGTCTTTTAACAGCAGCTTCTGTTCTAGGCATGACTAAAAACTCTACCAGAGTCAGTCTTTCACTTAGCGCTCCCCTGTCCCTTTCTCTCCCTATACAGTAATATTAATCCCTGATAGGGAAGGCAGTCTCGAACTCGTTGTTCAGACTTCTGTTTCCTCTTATCCTACTCTATTACCTTCCCCCTCTAGCAATTTGCCCCCAATACCTTTGTCCATTTGATAATTTTCTCCAGTAAATTCCAGCACCCTCTTGACTATTTTCTATACCCCTACTTGTAGTCATCCCTATTTATAAAAACTCCTTTCACAATTTCTATATTGGCTTAGTTCATAGGTGTTTACTAGGCTAATGACCACAACGGCCTTTTTAAGCCTAGCCATGTATTACAAATCTCTGACAAGTTCTGGTACTCTTGATAAATTTAGGTAGGGGGTTGGGAAATGAAACATTCACAAGCAGGAACCTGGGAGATGAACCATTCACAGGTTGCCTGTGTCCATTACAGGCATAACTGCCAAGCCAGGGATTCTTAGAATACTTTTTTATTTATTTATTGATCCTTTGTTGACTAAGTCAGTCCCATTAGGTATTTATACTACTGGGGGTAAATGGCCTGGGCTTTAGAAAACTTTCCCTGCTTTTTTTGATAGATGCAATGGGATCTTTTAGACCACCAGTTCAGATGGGACCTCAGTTTAATGTTTCATCCACAGACAACCTATTCAGGAGTGCAGCACTACCCACAGCCTTCTGTAACAATGGTGGGTGTGGTACCTGCTTGTGCCACTGACACTAATTTATGAATATAATATTCTCTATAAAGGACTATTTAAATTGACAGCTCCCAAATTCTTGTAAAAGTGTAAGCTTATTGTTTTTAATAGTTTACTACTACTCCAGAATTTTTATTCAGACATTGCTTTGCGTTACGATACTCATATATATTTTATGAACATTTGTTACACACCATATGAATTAATACTTGGGTTCTACAAAAGCTTAACTATCTATGTTTTACATTAACTTCCCCATCCCAGTATAAGCATTTTTCACAAAAATTAATTTACTGAGTATTCTGTTCCTACCTGTTTGCTGATTATTAATTCATTGATTCACCATTTTTATGGACTCACCCAAATCACAAGAGACCGTGGTATCAGTATTTAACTGTCTTGTTGACCTATTATCCTGTCAGGTGAAGTTCAGGTTTATGGATGAATGCACTAACAAATGTATCTTTGAGTGGATTCAGTAAAGGTTTTGTGTTTCTCTCCAAACTGAACAATATTATTTATTTCTTCCTCTACATACATTCATACCTAACTTCAAAGCTTGCTGTGGCTTGCATTGATGTGTGTGATATTTGTATCAAACTGCAAGATATCTATACCTTAGAGAACTGGGTATACTCTGACATACTGCAGTCTCAGACGTAATTCATTATTATGTACTTTTAGCGTCAATATTATCAGGATCAGAAATGTGGTTCTTCAAATTTCAAAAGCAACCAATTCTGCTTTTCACTTTGTCAGTAATTTTATTTTATAGTTCTTTCTTTTTGGGCTTTCTTTTATTTTGTTTTGTTTTGTTTTTCTTTATTTTGTTTCCTTCATCAATTTTCAAACTGTGAGTTATGTATATGTCTTCTCGTTTTGTTTCTGGCTTTTTGTTTCAATGTGTTTTTCTAGCCTCCTTGTTTGATAACCACCTAGCTTATGCTGTCATCAACCATTCACTTCTTATCACTAGGACAAGAGCTATGCACAGCATGGCGATCAAACATGCAGCTACGTGTTTGTGTGTGTGTGTGTGTGTGTGTGTGTGTGTGTGTGTGTGTGTGTGTGTGTGTGTGTGTGTGTGTGTGTGTGTGTGTGTGTGTTCATGCACACGTATGTGTGCTTGTGTGTGCTCTACCATCCTCCCGGTGGCTGTTATGAGTGTTTGAATGTTTGCAAATTTTTCTAGGAGTGTACCATTTCTTTCATATGCCCCATAAAGCTTATATTGTTGACACGGCTTACATGCCATGCATTTTTTATGCATTATTTATCAGTACTGCAGCAGGACTGACCATTTCCCTCCCACAGGATAGGCAAGCCAGTGTTGGCCACTCACTCTCACTCTCTGTTATCAGTTTCTCTGGTACTGGGATCACTAGTCAACTCTGTGCCATCTAAGTTGCAGTCAGGATTTTATCTTTCTGTACAACGTAGCTAATGCTGCTTATTTCTTTCCTTTGTTTTTTTTTTTCATTATTCATATTTGTTCTGTACAGTGACATTTTTATTTAATTTATAGCTACTGTTTACTTAGTTTTTTCTTTCTTTTTTATGCAGTTATTTTGTTTGGGTCTATATCACATCATCTAACAAACTATGTGTGAAAAGCTCCAGCCATTAAACAATGTTTTAAATGAAAGTTTTCCCACGGAAAATAACCAGTAGGCCAACCACCGATCATCACAAAAATAACAAAATTTAAAACCCACTCAGGTGGGGGGCTATGCCCCTCACACACCCAATGTAAAGGGCTGCGACCCCCACAACCCCCAACTAAATATACCAACTCTGAGATTGCAGTACAGTGGGGAAAATGGCAAACTCCCAATAATGGCCCACTGTTTTTCCCCTGGGAAATAATTCACTAAAATGATTGTTCAGTGGATAGAGCTTTCGACAAATAAAGTTCAACAAATAGGCATTCACTAAACAGTTCGTTCAACAATGTGATATAGACCCATTTTGTTTTAGTTTAGTTGCTGCAATTTTCTGAGGTGGTGGCATACTTGCATGTGCTGATGATATGTTTATGACTTTTGGCTTTGTATGAGAATTTTTTTAATTGATGGTTTTGGGTATTTGTAGGGTTTTTGTAGATTTGATAAGACCACTATTATTTTCCTGTTGTTATATTCATTTTATTAGGGATTTGGGGCATTGTTTAGTTGTTTGCAGTGTTATATGTTTGTGTTGTGCTTTTTTAAATGTTATTTTTGTTTTTAATTCTTTACTTTGTAAATTTTATTCTTCCATTTAAGTCTGAGGTTTGTTTTCCATTAAATTCTGTAAGAATGTTTTCCCATTATTGCATGGGGGCATGTAGACCCGGCACACTTCATATACTTTTGTTAGGATGATGTAATCAGCATGCATATATACACTACATATGTGTGCATATTCCACTGCCACTCTTAGACTAGGGAGAAGGTTTAGGAATCCCCATGCTTGGGTAACCTCTGGTAGAAACCGGGACCTTCATGTGTTATTTAAAAAAAACAGAGAGATAAGTGGCCTCAGAACATAGCACTAGCAGCTCTGATACCTAGGGTCCATAATTGCTACTGCATATTCATTTTGTTAATAAAGTGAACTGTAGGTTCCTTTTTTGTGAACTTTTGTTTTAGCAAATGTCCATTTTGCTGAAAGAGGTAAATGGGTGTGCATGTTTGTCCAAGTGTTTATGAGTTAGGGCTAAAGTAAGGGCTAGGTAAGGGGTATGGATTTAGTGTGTGTGTGTGTGTGTGTGTGTGTGTGTGTGTGTGTGTGTGTGTGTGTGTGTGTGTGTGTGTGTGTGTGTGCGTGTGTGTGTTTGTGAGACATACAGAGACAGTGAGATAGTTTGGAGGTTTTTCTACGTAAAATGCATATTTTAGGGCAGGGACTATGTTACACAGACAGACAGACAGACACATTAAGGTGGTACATGGGGGGAAACTTTGCTTGAATTATATTGTTCTGCTTTTACTATTGTTATAACTAAAGAAGACAGGAAATACATCAGTAACCAAAAGCTGGATAGCATTTGAACAATTGTACAATATAAAGTTATTATTGAATTACTAGTAATGCATTGTTTCATACATTAGTAGGTGATTATTTTAATGCATGTTTATTTCTTAATTTTAATAAAGTAAGTTTTTCATTTTGCTGTTTGCTTAATCATTTCTTATAGCTGTATTCACAAATGGAATATTTCATCTGTTCAACTTTTTAACCTACAATAAGTGTATATGCATCATTACTAGCAACAGAGAAGGAGGGACAGAATTCCAAATATAAATGCTAGCATAATATTAGCAGCAGGTACAATACTCTTTCCACTGTAACAGAGTGACAAAACTTTCTTGGAATTAGGTACTAGAAAAAACATGAAAAGATCACCATGAAATTCAAAGCTCACATTTCTCTGTGTGAGAAAGACCTTCCCAGCTCACCATGCGGATAAAGTCTTTTATATGTTGCTTACAAACTTCATCAGATCTGAAGTAACCACACCTTAAGGAAATGTGGAATGCACCTGTATTGACTTCCACCAAACAACATGTATTTGATTACTGAAGAAAAGGCAATAGTAAAGCAGCCTGCTACCCCCTATTAATCAATATGTTATGTACTTTGTGTTACTCAGAGTGAGACTGGAATTTCTGTTACTATTCCAATATTCCTGAATTCTAAGTTCTCTTTTATGACAATCAGCATCATTTTGGTTTCGTGAAGGTTACATACAACGCAGTTATATTGCCTACCAGTATTTTCTACACCTTTAAAAAAATATTTTTATACTAATTTCAGTAAAACTTCTTTTTCTCTAAATAAACATATATGCTCCATACATTTCTTCTCTAAAAGGGCATTATCTCAAGAATAGCAGTTCTTGGGTTCATCTGGACTGGGTACAGTAACCTAGACAGTGACTTAGTAATGCCTTCTTTTAGAAACATTGTGGCACCAGCTGTCTGGTTGCTCGATGGTGTGGAGTGATTTCAGTTATCTGTCTAATTCTGGATAAAGGTGTGGACTCATATCCCTCTTGGGTGTGAAACTTGTCACTGTTTTTCCACTGGAATTGCTCAATGTCATCCATCCTTCTGTTAATTTAACCTACATAACTGGAGATATGCATGTGCAAAACATACAATGTTTAAGCAATAACTGATAACATGGTGTGCTGTATTGAAGATTTACCCACGGTTGGCATGGTTTAATCATGAGGGCAAAGCCTGAGTGATTAAATAAGCCAACCGTGGGTAAATTTCAATATACCACAACCACGGAGACGGTTATTGCTATTATACAGTGACATTATTTAAGAAAAAAAATACTTACTTGTCTTAAGTAAAGTCTTTGTATAACAGCACATTACTGTTCTTCCGTGGCTGGTGGTATATTGCTTCCTTGTGTTGGTGTACTACGCATGCGTATGGGACTTGCATTCCCACACATACCCAGTACATCAATTTATTTTTATTTTATTTTATTTTTATTTTACATTTGTTTACCGGGCTAGTCCAACTGGATACATGTCCATTTTCAGTGGAGGCCCAGGGAGAAAAGCTCCACTACATACTACTTAACAATATCAAGATATACATGAATATACAATAATAGGAAAAAAAAAACATAAATGCTTTGAAATGTAAGGAACAGAGAAAAGAAAGTCTCCGTTGCTCCGTTTTCTTTTTTCTTTTTTTTTTTTTTTTAATTAAAAAAAAAACTTTAGGGCAGTTTAGGGGTAAGAGAGAGACAGCATGGAAGAAATACAAGGATTATCAGGTACATGTGTTTAATTTTAAATAATATACCTGATTTCCCTAGAATTTTGTTCAAGCTGCCTCTCTGGTATGTCCAGAGTCGAGGCTAAAGATTTTATTTTTATTTTTTAAGAAATAAAAATAAAATTGAAACAATATACCAACAGAAAAAAGTCCGGGTGATTGGACCTTTTTTCGTTGGTATATTATAGCAATAACCCACACCTGGGTGTGGGTAATGCTAGATTTACCCACGGTTGGTGTGGTTTGGTCATGAGGGTGAAGCCCGAGTGGCCAAACAAAGCCAACTGTGGGTAAATCCAGCATTACCCACAACCAGAAGTGGGTTATTGCTATTATACAATGACATTATTTAAGAAAAAAATAATTACTTTTCTTAAATAATGGCATTGTATAATGCCTCCTTGCTGCCCTTCCGCAGCTGTCTGGTATTCTGTGACAGTTCTGATGTACTGCACATGTGCATGCCTAAGCAGTACATCAGAGCTGTGGGCAAAAGCAACGGAGAGAGCAAGATCTCCGTTGCCTTTTAAAAACTGTTTCACTATGTTAAATGGGTTTAACATAGCGAGACAGCTTTAAAAAAAGCAACAGAGAATATCTGTTGCTTTTTAAAAGCTGTCTCGCTATGTTAAACCCATTTAACATAGTGAGACAGTTTTGAAAAAAGCAACGGAGAAAGCAAGATCTCCATTGCTTTTTAAAAACTGTTTTGCTATGTTAAATGAGTTTAACATAGCCAGACAGCTTTAAAAAAAGCAACAGAGAATATCCGTTGCTTTTTTAAAGCTGTCTGGCTATGTTAAACTCATTTAACATAGCGAGACAGTTTAGAAAAAAGCAACGGGGAAAGCAAGATCTCCGTTGCTTTTTAAAAACTGTTTCGCTATGTTAAACTCGTTTAACATAGCGAGACAGCTTTAAAAAAAGCAACAGAGAATCTCAGTTGCTTTTTTAAAGCTGTCTCGCTATATTAAACTCGTTTAACATAGCGAGACAGTGTGAAGCAATTGAAATCTTGCGTACTCCGTTGCTGTAAAAAAAAAGAGTTATAATAATGGAAAAAGTCCGGGTGACCGGGCCTTTTTCCATTACTATAACTCTGGTTTACAACATACATGCTGACCAATCAGCGTGCATGTTTTTGAATATTTAATGGGGGGGTCGTTGTATAATGTGGGATTTGCAATGGGCACGCTGGTTGGGCTGGCCAGTCAGCCTGCACGTTTTCAAATATTAATGGGGAGTCATCGTATAATAAGTAATAAATTACTGCTAATGTTCATAGTCAAGATCTGTAATGTATGTGAGTCATTTAATATTATGTACACCTCTCAGCTTTCCTTGATTTCGCAGAATGTCTCTGATTTTGCCTCATATTTTTGCCCTATTCCTTATACAATTTTTAATTTTCTGGTAAATGACAGGATTACAATCAGTTAGTGACACCATTCATTAGTGTTTCATACTTTTTGTTGTTCAATAAAATACATGGTGATACAAAACCTTTTATTTATTAACTTTTTAAGTGAATTAAAGTAAAATTTAAAAAAAAAACATGCCCTGGTGTTGAGCCTTTGTTCCCTGCTATTTTTGGATTTGTCCAGAATTTTTGAGCAAATAGGTTGAGCAGAGTAGTATTACAAAGTGTACCAACTGCTAATTCTGCAACTACTTTCTGCTAGATAGAAAGGTAAAAGAGTTGTGTATATTTACTGTACCACAAGTGCATTTGTGTATGCAGGTGTTCTGGCGTAACTGCCATTCTGTTGCAGATGTAACAAGTGGCTTGGCTACATTTAAATACAATATTGAAGTTTCAGCCCTGACAGAAAATGTATTACTGACAATTACTGACATTCATTTCTGAATGCTGGTACTATATTAGACTACACACCGAGCCTCGAAGCTCTTCTGCAAATGTAGCCTCAGCATTCAGAAACTGAATCCCAGTACTAAGGATTGTGCCCCCTGACATTTTGTACCTGTGATGGCTGCCCTCCTCACCCTACCCTAACTACTCTTCTAACACCCACACTGCCCAGCCTAACATAGCCACTTCTTAGCTCGCACAATGTCAGGATAAGTTATAACATTTGCAGTTTTAAGCCCATTTGATAAAAGGGCTCATAAGATTATGCACCAATGAACAGTGACCTAATGGCTGACAAATTCAACTCTAACTTTACCCCTCTCTCCCCTGCAACCTCCACTCAGGAAATACCATCAAATATAACTCCCCCTATGATCACTAGGGAGCAGGTCCTCAATTTTCTCTCTAAGGCAAAGAACACTGCATCAATCGGCCCAGACAATACCACAGGATGCCTTCTAAATAGCATGAAACATGACCTATCATGTCTCCTGGAATTGATATTTAACTGTAGCATCCAAACAGGCTTCATGCCTCATAAATGGAGAACGGCAACAGTCATCCCTCTGCTCAAAGGTAGGACATCTACAAACCCTGAAAACTACAGACCTATAAGCCTCACTTGTCTCATATGCAAAGAAAGAACTATTGTGGAAATGAGCAATAATGACATAGGAAACCTTGGGACACTGGATCCAACCCAATTTGGTTTCATCCAGGTTAGGTCATACCTAATCAGCCCAGTGGACTTCTTTGAGAAGGTCAGCAAAGCAATGATGAGGGCAAAACAGTTCACACTGCCTACCTTGATCTGGCCAAAGCATTTGCACAATACCACACTAGGGCATTGTTGACAAACTCAAGTGGTAAATGACAGGATTACAATCAGTTAGTGACACCATTCATTAGTGTTTCATACTTTTTGTTGTTCAATAAAATGCATGGTGATACAAAACCTTTTATTTATTAACTTTTTTAAGTGAATTAGAGTAAAATTAAAAAAAAAAAGTGTCACCTGGTGGATAGCCAGCTGGCTCACAGACAGGACTCAGGAAGTTAGAACTGAGGAGTCCACCTCTACAAAGAGGACAGTCACAAGCAGAGTCCCTTCTTCACTGAAGTTAAGGCCAATGTCAATGTCCTCAAGCTAACTAAATTTGCAGGTGATTGAAAAAGAGGAGCAGTCATAGAATCCCCCACCAACACAAATGCTTTCCAGGAAGGGCTGACACAAACAAATAACTGGTGTCAGAGCCACGGACTAAAATTAAATGCCAAGAAATGCATAACTGTTATCTTTCAGGAAGTCATACATCCCTGTTAACTATCATATTGACAACACACCTCTAAATATTGACACAGAAGTCAGGGACTTAGGGACACACATAGACAATAATCTAGCCTTTGACCATCACGTGCTTATAGTAGTGAGGACGTCATTCTACCTTGTGCAACTTATAGACAAAGGTATGGCATCTAGGTCTATGGAGATCATTGATCCACTGCATTCGGCATTCATCAGATCTATCACTAAGTACAGTGCCCCCCTTTGGTATGTACTTAACCAGGCACATTCAGCAATTGGAACATTCACAGAGATTCCTCACCAAAGGAATACAGGGCATAAGTAGCATGTCCTATACAGACTGCCTCAAGGCCCTATTGCTGTATTATGTCTCCTACAAGCTGTTGATGAGAGATCTATGCCTGGAATACATGGCATTGGCAGACCACACCTTGCTGGACCACTAGCATATCGACAAAACAAATGCACCAGAATTACCACTTCTACACGTCTGGGTGTGGGTGATGCTAGATTTACCCACGGTTGTCTTTGTTTGGCCACTTTGGCTTCACCCTCATGACCAAACCACACCAACCATGGGTGGGTCTAGAATTGCCCATGCCCAGACGTGGGTTATTGCTTAAGTCTCCAATGTCTTAACTTTTATGTTGAGCATGTTCAGGACAAGGATTGGTTAAGATGATGTTTTAGCAGTGGTTTAAAACTATTGCGCTTGTTGGAGAGTTTTATTTGTGTAGAGATACTGTTCCACAGTTGAGCAACATAACTGGGAGTAGAGCTAGTCTCCTGCAACATTATCTGGCTTATTTGTAAGTAGTAAGAATTTGTTAATGGAGTGGAGATCCCTTTCTGGACAGTAGGGATCTTAACCTAGCCTGCAATGTTAGCTGCACATGCCGGAGAGACAGGTATGTCTCCAGAGGTTGCCACTCCTCTGGAACAGACTCCAGATTCGTGTAAAACAGGGCTCCTCAATGACCCTATCTAAGAGTAACCTGGACAATTGGAGGGAAACTGTAAATTTACATTGGGAGTTTCACCTATGTCTCTCTTAGATAGCGGCAGCCGGTGCTGAACTTAGATTCACGTGTAAAGACAGACTATATATCTTGGTCCATGAGGGAATAAGGGTAACATGGCTAGGCTTGTAGAGGCCTTAGGGCCAATAGCCTAGTAACATCCTGTAATCCTGTAAAGACTTAAATCTTGTCTGTGATATAAACAGGACCTGCTAGAGAGACAGGTGTATATCCTAGAGACCACCTTTTCTCTGGAACAGGCTCCACATCCATGTGAAACAGAGTTCCTCCCTAAACCAATTCAAGTGTAAGTTGGAAAATTGGATGGGGAACAGGAAATTTATCCAAGGTTTGGCACCTATGTCTCCAAAGGACATAGCCAGCCTATAAATGGTTCATCTCCCTGGCCCCTGCTTGTAAATATTTCATCTCCCAACCCCTTGCTTACACTTATCAAGGGTACCAGAACTTGTCAAAGATTTGGGATGCATGGCTACGCTTAAAGAGGCCTTTGAAATTGTTAGCCTAGTACACACCCATGAACATATAAACCTATGACCCATTAAACAGATAAAAACTATTCCTGCAGTATATTTGTAGCCAATACCGCTGCCATAGCTCTCACAGTTTTTTTTTCCGATGCAAGGAAGTGTTCTTAAAATGGACAAAATAGTTCTAAGCGTAATAAATAAAAAAATTCACCTTCTGTTGCCTATTCTATTTTTTTTGGGGGGGGGTTGCCATTCAGTTTATCTTAACCATTTACATCTGCACACTGTCGCTTATGGCCATTTACTGACATTTTTTGCACTTCATTGTTTTTAACCAATGTATATCTGCTTTATCTAACATTCTACCATCTCAAAAACTCAAGATCAGAATCAAGCTCTGTTCTTTGTGTCTATGACATGAAGACCTTAGCAAGTATGCCAAACCCATCCTTTCTTTTGCAAAGTTTTTTCTGTATATTTTTCTATGTTTTTCGCACATAAATTTATTGTTTGATATATCTGCCAGAATTTCTACAAATTAGCAGTGTTCTGCTAGTCTATACAGCTCTGCTATCTATATATATTCTGAAATGAATTCTGCTCATTTCTTTTTTATACATATGTTGTTTTTGGCTCCCCAAACTCCTAATGATCATTGATCCTCCACTAACCCCCATATAACCACTCTTTCAAACACCTGGGAATATTGATAATGGGAGGCAAGAGTCAGAGATCATATTCAATCATCTTGAGGGAAGTCATGTGATTTTTCTCCTCTTAACCACTCCCCTGTTGGCTAACATGCGAAGTGCATTGTCTGCTATTTTAAGTTCTTATGTGAGTGTACATTTCCACATACACACTGTTCCTAGCGAGATACCAATGCTCTCTGTGGCAGGCTTGCACCATTATATCCCAACTTCTCACACCTGTGCTCTGATCATAAGTATCTCTCCTGCAGTGGGGCATATTCCATCCTCCCCCAGTGGATGAGCTGGTGTTAGCTGCTCAACTCCACTCCTCCAGCATCTGGACCACTAATCAAGCCCAGGTCATGTGGGTTGTAGTTATTGTACTTAGGTCTTTATTCATTTAATTGGTCTTATGGAATCGTAAATAATCTGCAAGTACCAAAAACTTAAGAAATGCAATGCTGGTTCACTAACAGAAAACACAAAGACACTGGAACACAGAGATGGTATAATACTTGTATTGGGCCCACATAGTAATTACAAAATCTATGTTGATCCAATAGAATGTATTGCGTCACCTATGTGCTCCAGTGTCTTTGTGTTTTCTGCAAGTACTAACAGCTTTTGGGTTCAAAAACTGTTTGCATGTTCAGCCACATGCATTTTCTTTACTGGTTAGGCATTCTGTCCATGTCTAAAATGAGTATCTTAATTAATTTGCTATAGTGACACATACAAGTTGTTGTGTTTGTACAAGTATATACCTATATTTTCTATATTTTCTTTTAAAAACTTATTATTCCTTTTAGTTTATTTTGTAACTGTTAATAATTTCAAATAATGTCACACAAATTCATCTGCACAAATATGTGAATGTTGTTTAGTTTTTACATAATTTATTAGTTTACAAAAATTGACTGTGCTTATTTCAGCATTTGATCATTAGTTTGAACCTTATTGCTAAATGTCATTGTATTTTGCATTAACTTGATCATTTATTTGAAATCACTTAAACCTGTTTCTTTTTTCATAATTCTTACACATAAAATTCACTGCATGTTAATAATTTATGTGGAGTTATTACACAGGAGGTTCAGCAGACCATTGAGGAACCTAGCCCAACTTCCCACTTCAGTCCTGTCTAGTTAAGTGATATAGTCAGAGTCACATAGTAGGGCAATGGAGGTTAAGGGATCAGACCCTGGGCTACAGGAAGCAGTTTGTTAAAACTTCATAGTTTTAGTCCTTACTGCTACTCATCAAACACAGAACTTGGGCCTGCCCAAGATTATAACCTAGAACCTCTCCTACCCCATTTGAGAAAAAAATAACCTAAACCCGACAACCCATACAATGGCCATATATGCTATACATGATCATTATTAAGTTTCTCTGATAGGTAACTTTCATAATTATAGCATTAGAAATGTTTGTACACACTATCATATGAATATTCATATGATATTCAAAGTCAGTTGTTTATAGCCCATTAATTATATTGCATAAGACAATTTATAATAAAAGTACCCTAAAGTATTTTTCACTATACAGAAGCACTTATGGCCCTGTTGCTATTAAATATAAAAATACGAGGTGCCCAGCATGTGTCTTGAGAAGTTGAAGACATATGACTATACTGGCTTAATTCATGACTGTTAATCCAAAACCCAGAAGCAATGCTCCATAAGGCATATGGACACCCCAAGTACCATAATGCATTCCAAATACAATACACATGTCAGCTAAGGAAGGTATGCAATGAATACTTCACAACTCTCATGCTGGTAAGTAACAGTCATGTGTCAACCCTGCAATGGCATAGTGCCAATTTTTACAGAGGTGTAAACATCAGAATACATAATATGTGTACATTATCTGTAGAAGTACAAATACCACCATACAGAATACATACATGTTGTCTGCAGAGGTGTAAATGCCATCATATATAATATGCAGAGTTATAATCACCACCACACATACTGTCTTTGTATATATCTTGTTCTCGTTTCTTCTTATTTGTACCTGTACCCTAGACAGGCCTGAAAATTGTCCATGTGGATCAGAGATCTACCATGGTTAATACATTTAAATAAATGAATAAATGAAGATGGCAGCACACTGCATCAACATAGAAAGCTATATAAAATGCTGCACAGTTGTGTACAACTATATTATTGTCTAAGCAAAGGCAGCAGACTTTCATATCCTTGTTCTGTGTGACATTAAGAAGTCTTCCATAATATAATGCAGCAAACCGAGGCATATAATATAGGTACTTATAAAAAGGACCATGGCTGGTGTTGTGTGCACACATCTTCAACTCTTCAAGATAATGGGAAAAGCATGCTGTAGATCATTCTATTTGTGGTGGCATGACTTACCATTAGTGTACAGGGGCATCATCCTCTCCCGTGCTCTTCCATGTGTCTCCGTGCCTACTGTTAAGTGGTTCACCACAAATAAACTCTTTGCTTTCAGATTCATTAGGCTGATGAGAAGGAAGGTTTCATCTCACAACCTCTTTTTGTGGGGGTACCACTACATGCCACATTAAACACACAGTTTGCTACAGGGACAGCAGTATGCTGCAATAGTTCAGCTGCTGCATACAGATTGCATGAACTGCTGGCAGTGAGAAAATGGCACCAGCCTGTTGTGGGCTTACAAAACAGGATTTAATACTGTAATACCATGGCAGCATGTGAGCCACATTGGGGAAAGATGAAAAGAAATATAGAGAATATGTAGCAGTAAGGCATTAGAAACTAATGCACTGCATGTGTAATTTGTTTGTAACTATACCTGTAATTATTCCTGAGAGTTTTCACATAGTCCCAATATACTGATGAGTTCAATGATACATTCATTTTCTGACACGTTATCCTATTCAATTTCACAGAAGAGCCTGAGTTAGTCCTTGCACTCAATGGGCTTAAGACAGAGAACTAATCCTGGACAAGCTGATAGGATGCCATTCCATCACACACAAACACACACAGTCAAGTGCGCACACACACACACACACACACACACACACACACACACACACACACACACACACACACACACACACACACACACGCACACACGCACACACACACACACACACACACACACACACATATGCGCGTGCGCACGCACAAAACATGTACATCAGTTACCATCTCCAAGTTGAATATTTACCAGTTCACCTACAGAATGTCTTTGGGATGCAGAAGGAAACCATAACACCTATTAAAAACCCACACGAACGTACAGTGAACATGCAGACATTGCATGTAAGGCACCAAAGCCAGGAACTGAACCAGACAATCAACTGCTATGAGGCATGACATAGCAATGCTCATCACTGCATCACAGTGCTTCATTGAGTAAATGTCTTTATTTAATGTGTATCTCATGGTTCTTTCTTCTGAAGACATGGAATGGCTTCTTATCCAGGTAAAGGTGAAGCAGCTCTGTTAAGGATATATGTTTAATTATTTTGAGTTCTTGCTCATGAGTGAGGATAGAGGAGATTAGGAGATGGACCAGTGAATCAGTACAGTGGTGGCAGTTCTGCAGACATTGAAATGGACCATGATGGTGAAGTGAAAGATGACTCCTTTCCTAATATGAAGCTCTCAATTTGCTGGTCAAAGTCCCCATCCTCTTCTGTGGTCATGAGAAATGGATAGTGAAAGATCTGGCCTCTCTATGGGGATAGTTAATTATCAATCCAAGGAAGTTAGCATTTATGATACCAAAGATTACAGGCACAAGTAATAGTACTGAGTTTCCTACTCAGGGTTGCTAAACTCACTCTTTATGACAGAGTGAGAATTTTAGTAATCTGGGACAATCACAATCAGAGCAGCTGCTCCTCCAAACTGACAGGAGCCAGCTGAGATGATTTTGGCACATAATGAAGATGTCCCTAAGTTGCCTCTAGTGGAAATTGCACCAGGTGCAGTTTACTGGGAAGAGACCTGTGAACAGGCCCAGAACATGCTGGAGAAATTTTACCTCATAACTAGATTTGGGATTTCTAGGAATCTCTTGAGATGCACTGAAAACTGTTGCTGAGGATAGATAAATCTGGTCTATCCTGCTCAGGTTAGTACTAGCATCACCTCACTAGGAAAAGCAGTTTAGAAAATGTATGGAAGTTGGGAGGGATGGAAGGATGTAAAGACACATGGATCAGTGTGGATGGATGCAGAGATGGATATATGGATGGATGTAAAGACACATGGATCAGTGTGGATGGATGCAGAGATGGATAGATGGATGGATGTAAAGACACATGGATCAGTGTGGATGGATGCACAGATGGATGGCAGGATGGATGTAAAGACATATGGATCAGTGTGGATGGATGCAGAGAAAGATAGAGGGATGGATGTAAAGACACATGGATCAGTGTGGATGAATGCACAGATGGATGGATGAATGGATGGAAGGAGGTAAAGACATATGGATCAGTGTGGATGGATGCACATATGGATGGAAGGATAAATGTAAACACACAGATTAGTGTGGATGGGTGTATAGATGGATGGATGAATATAAAGCAAATGGATCAGTGTGGATGGATTCATAGATGGATGGATGGAAGAATGAATGGCATAGTTAGTTATAGCAACACCATGTTTATCTTCTGGCCATTTCATAACACCAAAACATGCAGCCTCATCATACAAATGAATATATTTGCAAACTATGTTTTAAGATATTATTGAATTTTGGAGATAAATGTTATGCCATGTCAGGAACTGCTGTACACATCTGCATACATTAGCAGTGCAAACAGCCTTACAACATGAATAGTACACTGCTGTTTTTCAGATGAATCATGTTGTGACACCAACATTAAACCAGTTATCAGGGAGTGCATGATGCTGGATATATGGATAACTTTAAAGAAGGGGAAACCAGTCTTCTCCTACAAGTAATCATGGACTATAGTGCAGTGATTTCTTGTGGGTGGTATGTGGACACTAAAGAAATGCTATGTGGGCACACCACACATAGCATTAATGCTGCTGATAGCTATGCATGACTGACTATCCAAACTTACAATAGAACACTAACAGATATGGGGCAGAGTGAAGATGGCCAACTGATAACAGCAGTTTTTCAGAGCTCTTCAAAATCAAATATTCAGACAGGAAAATACATAGTTTTCAGAGTTCATTTTTATAGAATTCTAATTATAACATCCTTCTCTAAGTTTATCTAAATTTTGGTGGATTGTTTTTAAAATATTCCTGTCAAATTTACTGGAGACTTTTTCATCACAGAAAATGAGTACATCTACACAATCTCATGCTGACACTGCCTTGAGAAAAGACATGCAGGTGATGACATACACCCTGCAAGAACTCTCCTTAAAAATGGATGGTCACCAACTAAACTTAGAAAACCTTAAGGAGAATTCTCTCAATCAAACAGAACTCTTCAAGAAATTACTACAGAAGCACCAAACCAGAATATCAGATATGGAAACTGCATTATCCAACATCGATGGCAGGCTTAAGGAAGAAGAGCTCCAAATTGACTTTCTTTTAAAACAAAACACCTGGTTACAAAATAAGTTGGATGACTTGGAGAGTAATGAAAGAAGGTGTAATGTCAGAATATTTGGACTTCCTGAGAAATCTGAGAAAGATAACATTTTCCCAGATTTACAAAGCCTGTTACAGCGTGCAGGATTAGTTTAAGAGCTATTTTCGGCAATATGGCCGATGTGCGATCCAGGAACGAGCTGCCGGGATGTGCACGTGAGCTCTTAGGCTAATCCTGCATGGACCAAGCTCCTGTATGCAAATTACCCTCATTTGGAGGCGAAAACCATGCAAATGAGGGTAATTTGCAATCCAGGAAGCATTCAGCTATCAGTGCAGGACGAGTGCAGTCTGCAGAAATGTGCTCGGTTAGGAACCGAGTACGTCTGCAAACTAGCTTAGCTGACAGGTGAAATGTATCAGAATCAGCTAATTACACAGGCAGCAGAGCAGCCCAGCCCAGAACACCACTATGAACTCAGCAAACACCTTCCCCCCTGTTTTTTTCCACACTCTACACCACCGGTGTATACAAACAGGGAAATTTTTAAAAAACAAACCTACAAAATGAGAAGGGCTGCAGCAGGCAACATAAAACATGTGCAAGAGGCTGAGTGTGGTGAGGATATGAATGTTGCCAAACAACCCACAGTGAGGAGACAGAGAAGAGTTTACAGACCCAGGGTAACCTACCAGGGGCTACATGAGCTGGAGATAGTGGAGCGCTATAGGGTGGACAGAGACCTCCTACAGCAAATCGTTGAGCTGTGCAGACCACACCTGACACACCACACTGGCCGAGGGGAACCCATCCCAGTCAATACCAAGGTATGTGTATGCCCAGGTATACTAGCCACAGGTACCTCCCAAACCACAACTGGGGATATCATGGGCATCTCACCGGCATCAGCATCCAGAGTATTCCACCAGTTCCTGGATGCCATGTCAGCACATACCACTGAGCACATATATTTCCCCAACACACGTGAGGTGTTGACCAGCAATATGCATCTCTTCCATCAAATAACAAACTACCCTGGGGTAGTGGGTACTATTGACTGCATGCACTTACGCATCAAAGCACCACCTGGTGAGCAGGGTAGGGCCTACATCAATCGCAGGAGCATCCCCTCCATTAACTGTCAGGTCATATATGATGCCCAGGGCATTATACTGAATGTATGTGCTGGCTGCCCTGGAAGCTATGATGATTCACACATATGGTAACTGACACAGCTGTACCACAGATTTGCCAATGTGGACATCCCCTACAGTCACCTAGTGGGGGATGCTGGGTACCCACTGGAGCCGTGGCTGATGACACCCATCAGAAATGCACACACACATGAACAACAATGCCATAATGAGGCACACGCACAAGCCAGACATATAATAGAGCATGTGTTTGGGATGCTCAGGTCACGGTTCCGGTGTCTGGACACATCCGGTGGAGTCCTGCAATATTCACCAGCTACATGTACCCAAATTGTTATGGTATGTGCTATGCTACACAATATGATCCTGCGGAAACAGCTGCAGCAGGAACAGCATGAGGCAGACCCACACAGCCCCCCACCAATGCCAAGGCCTGTACAGACACAGAGTGACTTGGAGGAGGAACAACCTGAGCCTGCCCCAGTAAGTAGAAGGGGGCGTGCCCAGTATGCCCTGGCCTTGGTAAAGAGGCAACGCATAGCATATGCACTGACACAGTAGGGACCCAGGGAATGACACCTCTCTCTGACTCACACATACAGTAAAAGGGATGCCAAACATGACACTACATGTGCCCAACCATGTATAGGGAGTGTACTATGTGCATCCAACATAGGCAGCCCTCCAGCACCATCTTCAAGTCTGGCACACCCTCAAGATAAGTGAATCAACCTACCACTTGCTAAATGGAATAGAATGTTTTTTTCCTGTAGCTATGGTATGGATATGAACATGCAAGGGAATTGGGTGGCCGAATGACAAGGCAGCAGACAGTAGACACCCATAGTGACATCATGACATCTTTAACATATACTGGAGTCACCATAGTAGCCAGTACTACACAGGGTGACAAAACCCTCGGCAGGAAATGGCCTAGCAACATGGGTGTCCATAAGAGCCACACATGCCAGTCAGGAAGGTTCACATACCCAACAACAATCTCAGCCAGCAGGACAGGTAAAGGCTAACACAAACAAATGCTGTACTATGGCCTCTAAATGTGCCCTATGGGTAACCCCTCCCCCAGGCCTACACAGACAGACAACAGCAGGCCAGGCAGTCGGATGTAAGTTGTGAAAGCTAGGAAGTCCGAAACTAATATGTAGGTATACAAAGCTAGGATCTGTAGTATACTGGTAACCCTCTAGCCAGCAGGCTAGGTAAGACTACAGACTGAAATGGAGTACCTGACATACCAGTACAGTCCTAGCAAATGTGTAAAAGTGTCAGGTGCACCCCCCATCCAATGTACATTTATAGTAACTGTCAGGTGTGCCCCCCCACTCCTGTGTAGAACAGTAGAAACAGTCAGGTGTCCCCCCACAATGCAGAAATGAAGCAACAGTCAATGCCAAATGACCAATGGATACCCTGCAGACACAGCATGCTACCTGTTGGGTACAACACAAACATCAGCACCACAGTACAAACTACCTGGACGTGATCCACACATGCAACACAGATGGCCATACTGAGCATGTTCACACACTTAAACACATGAAGGCCATGTCTGCAAACACCAATGGACCACACATATCTGGCAGTCACAGTTCGCAGTGCAGACACATGTCAGTATGCCCCACTCCTGCCTTGCACACACACTGGATAGGAATATAGACAAATATGTTAGGACAACTCACTATAATAAGCCACAGGTACACAGGCATAGATGTGTGGAAGAGGGTGACCATGACAAGGAGCCATGCGGGCCTGTCCCAACCGCACACAGCCAAAGGGCCCCCAGCACATGAGGTGCAGATGTAACCCACTGCAGATACTAGCTACCATTACCTGTCAGCATGACAAACTATGTGGTTCACGTGCCAGCTGTGCAACAAGACTGTACAAGGAAGTAGTCGGCTAGTAGCTGTATACACGTACCTGTGACATATGACCCCGTATGCGCCCGCATATGGCATGTCAACCCCTATAAGAATGGGGTATGGCCCATGCATACACTGCCCTCCCCATAGCAGTAGTTTGACAAGCCTGCTGATGTCATCCAATGTGAATTACACCTTTGGTAGAGCTTTAGCTCAGTAATATGCATGGTGCGTCCCATAACTGTGTACTGCTGTAGTGATAGACTAGTTAGGTAGTAGTACTAACCCCAGACCTGTCAATTGTGTGAGTGTATGTCTGTGTGCATGCCTGTCTGTTTCTGAATGTGTAGAGAGAAATGCTTGTTAGGCTACTCACACTCCATACAATACATATATTCAGCTTTGGCAAGGCCGCTGATGTCACTCACCTAGAAATACACCTCTGGGAAAGTAATAGCCCAGTAATTTCCATAGAGCATTCTGTAACTGCATATTGCTGTAGTGTGATCAACTAGTTAGGTAGGTGTTCTATCCCCAGACCTGGTGTGTGTGTGTGTGTGTGTGTGTGTGTGTGTGTGTGTGTGTGTGTGTGTGTGTGTGTGTGTGTGTGTGTGTGTGTGTGTGTGTGTGTGTGTGTGTGTGTCTGACTGAGTAAAGAGCAATGCTTTTTAGGCTACCCACACTCCGTAAAATACAAATACTCTACTTTGTCAAGGCTGCTAACGTCACTCACCTAGAAATACACCTCTGAGAAAGTGATAGCCCAGTAATTGCCGTAAAACATTCTGTAACTGCGTACTGCTGTAGTGTGATTTAGAATGATGGTAGGGTTCCATCTCCATCCATGGCAGGTCCAGATGTTTTGTGTGTGTTTCAGTGTCTGTGTATGGAGCAATGCGTTATAGGCTACTCATTCACAGTACATTACAAATGCCCAACTTTGGTAATCCTGCTGATGTCATTAATTGTGAAATACACCTTTGGGGAAGATGTACTTTAGTAATGTCCGTGGTGCATACTATAACTGTGTAGCACTGAAGTGAAGAAAACTTGTTAGGTAGGGGTTCTACTCAAAGACATGACAGGTGTGTGTTTGTAACACATATCCTGTGTAGAGGTGGTTGTGAGTATGGGCAATATGGAAATGTTTTGCTAATTTCATTTATGGTGGTCCTACTATACATCACAATGTCAACCGTACAGGGATAACAGACGTAAATATCTGAGAGGCTGGGGTGCAAAGCCATACCCATACATGTGACATCAAAGCCAGCCAATCACGGTTAGCAACCTCATTGCACCTTCACATGTGACTCACAAAGGACATAACATGCCTGACAACATGCCCTGTATAGACAGATGACACTGACATCAGGAAATGCTGTTAGCATGCTATCAGTGTAGGTGCAGGGTAAACCTGCTGACCATTACCAGTCTCTGCCACAGGTGGGCAAGACTGGCACATCTGATGATAACCTGTGTTCACAGCATGGGACAGACACCCCAGGTACAGTTCCACATGTCACTATACATACATGTGGGAGGTGTGCACATCCTAGACACCATCCAAGTCATGGACTAGGGAACACATACATGGCAAGTGATGCACAGCATTGGCCACACACAATAGTCACCCAGGTGACTGGATGAGGGATGCAATACCCACCTGTGTGGGCAAATGCAGAAGCTACAGACCTAAGCCACAATGCAGACCATTGTCATGTGGCCTGATGCCAAGGTATACCCATCGCCTACCCTTGTATAGCCTGCTGGCACTGTTGACCACCACACACCTGTGCAGACATGCACCCATGCATGTCCAAACTGGCACCTTGTGTGTTTGTGTGTGTTGTATGGTGTGTATGTCCACATTCACTTGCACTACACTGCCCAGGACACAGTGAAGTATGCTGCCTAATGTCTGACACTGCTCATACTCACTGCCCATACGACCTCCATATGACCCATGTGGTGCACGTGTTCCCTGCACATTGATGTGTTGTGGCAATCCCACTAGTAATGAGTTGCACTCCTGGCCCTGCCAAGTGTGTTAGTGTGTGTGCATCCCTGTGTGAGTGTACCTGTATTGACGCTGGCACCTATTCATGCAGACAGGCATGTGTACATCAGCTACTGTATATCTACCATATCCCTGTTGCAGATGTCACTCACCATCACATATATGTTCTGAGTGCTCCCCACCAAATTACCCATGTGACACATCCAATAAATGCATCAAACTGTGATAGCACTACATAGCCGTCAGGGATTTGATACCCTCTGCTGGTAGGTGTGTGACACAAACATGCTTCAGTTTTACCCTCCCACCCCTCCCTGACATGCATCTGCCTCTGTCTGCCTCCCCCATTCCCTCTCTGATGGATGTGGAAGCCAACACCTTTGCTTAGGTAGCAGCATGTGTATTTTAAATGATGCTCATGATCAGCTGATGGCCTCTGGATGAATTGCAGCCCTCCCCTAGCTGATTGCATGTGGAACAGCTGTGGGTAACATTCCCATAGCCAATTGCATGTAAACACACTCCAATACCTGGGAACATCATGATGGTGTTGGCCCTTGTCTGTCACTGTGAGCAGGAGCTAGAACTGTTGTTTGGCAAACAGCATCCCAGATGGGTTGGGGATTTACCTCTAACAACATACACTGTGGAAAGAGGGCAACAAACAGGGGGGAATGTGCCTGACCTGACTACAGACTGTAAGTGCTGCTATACTGCATATGGCATAATGTTGGTTTAACAGTGTTTGTCTGGATATGCCTGTCATACATGTCGCAATACCTGCCATGTCAGTTCCATGTATATGAGGAATCCCCATCTGCGGGGTTATCTGCAGACTGGGCAGTGTTGTGCCTTTGGTTTCATGTGTTAGCCACGATGCATCTATCTGTGGAATGCAGAAGGTAGTGTGAGGATTGCAGTCTGTTGATGGTGAAGGCCGTGACAGTTACTGACTACATATCCCTCATCAGACATATGTTGCAACTTGTACTCCTTGAAGGCTGTGGCCGAGACGTCAGAGAGCTTTTAGTAAACTACTTTTGGTGGATTCTTCCTTGTTGGTTCTTCATATGTTGCAACAAACCCTGTTACAATGGTAGATTTATGAGGGTATCACAGCAACATGTCTATACTGGCCCTGTGTATGTGCTGTCAGCCACACCTCTGTCAACCTTTGTACATATGTCATTCATGAAGTGGTGCATATAGGCTGTACACTGTAAATAGTGTCATCATATCTGATAACAAGCCAATGCTATATCAGATTGCTACACATGTCATGTACAGTAGGAGTTACATTTCATGCCATAACCGGGACATTCTGTGGATGTTTGTACAGTACTGAGGTCTGTGTAGTGATGGTGAATGTTGGCATTGTGTGTATTGTTAATATGTACTATGGCCTGTGTACAGACTGTGGTAAATGTCATTGTTCTAGCTCCCGTTCTATCTGATGTTACATGCTGTCTCATTGTATGCTACCGTTTTACCGTACATGTTTGTAGGGCCATACACACACATGTCCCATACCACAGACAGCCATCAGGCCAAACTGTGTAGCAGCCCAGCATATGTAGGGTCATTCTGTGAGTGGCACATATGAGGATGGTGTAGTACAGAGAGTCTATATACTGTACTATTATGCTAGCGTACCATATGTGGCTGTGGCTGTGTTCACATCATTTGTGGTTATGCACTGTCACACAGGTGTATCCTACTCTGTGCTGTGACATGGCTGCTGACCCTGCTATATATGCAGGTACTGTACAATGATAACCTTAGGATGTCTGTCAGTAGCCAATGGCACACATGTTATGAGCAGATGTCACCTTTCACACACACCATGTCTGTGAAGATAATCCCAATGACAGTAGCAAAAGTCTATTAATATACCTGCTATACATACCTGACATCCCCTTGCACTATGACTTTGGGACTATAGGGGCTGGGGTAAGGCTACACTCAATGTCCAGGACATATGGTGGAAATATATGGACATGTACTTATCCAGATAGCCATATATATATATATATATATATATATATATATATATATATATATATATATATATATATCTGAGTACACATGTGTAGTACTTCCAGTTACCACTGTCATGGCAACCACCCACTATGAATCCCTACATCATGTGGGCGTATTCCATTTACATTCCCTGTGTGATAGACATCCTTCATGTGTGTGGGCATCAATGTTATAGACAGCAGGTAGCAATACCTCTTACAGGAGAACCTGCACACTCAGGGCAACCACATATATGTAGGAGGATCAGGACATACAGACAAACTGTGAGTAGAGTGGTGTCATGCTTAGTATAGTACTGGCTTTACAGGGTGTGTGTGTGTGTGTGTGTGTGTGTGTGTGTGTGTGTGTGTGTGTGTGTGTGTGTGTGTGTGTGTGTGTGTGTGCATGTGTGTGCGTGTGTGCGTGTGTGTGTGTGTGTGTGTGTGTGTGTGTGTGTGTGTGTGTGTGTGTGTGTGTGTGTGTGTGTGTGTGTGTGTGTGTGTGTACATACTAGTTTACCTTGGAATGCAGTCTGTCTGCATAGCTCGCTACTGTGGGTCTATCCTCCAACTGGACAGAGATGTGCCTATCATGTGTTGTCTGTCCACCACACAGGTTCTGTTAATATGTACTATGGCCTGTGTCAGATATTGCACTGGCAGTGTGTGTGTTGCGTGCTAGCAGTACATGGCTATATCCATTTGTGTCCCTGATGTCTTATTCCTGCATAAGGGAATGTTGCAACACATCCTGTAACACCAGCATGTTCCAGGGTGTGTAACTGCAAAATTGCGAGTATGGCCCTGTGTTTCTGCCTTTGTCCTTCACATATATGGCAGGCTTTGTCCTGCTGTAATACGGTTAGGGGGTTGTTAGGCAATGGCCTATCATTAATTACTGCTAGCATTCCTGCTATCATCCCAGTCATAACGTGGACTCCCACAACATTTGTTGGTCAGGGTCCATACATGTGACAGATACATTAACATTGCCACAGGTATTGAATGTTCCCCTAGGGCTTGACTACAGGGTGTAATTGGAGGCTGCTGAACTACATCTGATATTGTTGATTGTTACTTATCTTGCAGGCCAATCCTTTGTTTACTGTTGTACGAATTGAAGGGCTTGGCCTGGACACCATAGTATGTTATATATCCACACTGTCTGCATCTACTGTTTTGTGTGGGCCTTGCATCCATCACTGGTTATATACATCAAAATCTATGTGCTGACAGTAATGGCATACATTATTATATGGTACACAACTAAAGGTTGTCTGTGTATACATACTTGTGTGATGTGTCATGTCCTTTGAATTGTGAGTGTGTATATGTGTAATGTAAGTATTCCCTTTGTGGGGCTGATTGCCACACTACACATGTCACAGGTGCCAGTTACAGGGCTTGTGGCTGAGGGATATACATTGCACTCAGTACATCCACACTACTTCTACATATGTATGGCTACTAATTCCCTTTGTCTGTGTACTTGTGTATGTACCCATATATCTCATATATCTTATCTATATATATATATATATATATATATATATATATATATATATATATATATATATATATATATATATATATATATATATATATATATATATATATATATATATATATATATATATATATATATATATATATATTTATATACCTGCACATGATTGTCACTGTATAGATGTGTGTGCATATCTGTACCGTTGTAATGTGTACCCCTTCAACACTGTACGTTTTGTGCGGTACAATGGCTTTTCTGCATATGTTGCAGATATTGCCCTGGCATGTACAGGTGACTTGGATTACTGTTGAAGCATTGTACCTGTGTTGTGGTGGGTCCTGATGTCAAGTACTGCGTGTGCTGGATATTGGATTGCACAGCATATCCATTGGGGCTGGGGGGGGGGGGGTTACATAGCAGTAATTACCAGGTGTCTCTCAATTGTGCCCCCACATACATTAACTGTGCTCATGGTCTGTTATGTTGTACGTAGTGGGCCAGGAGTCCATTCCCATGTGGAAATCATATACACATGTCTATCTGTGTATATATACATATATATATATATATATATATATATATATATATATATATATGTATATATATATATATATATATATATATCTGCATAATTATATATGTGATACCCCCATATACAGAGGGATAAAACTGGGCAACATTGATTTAGCTCTAGATATGTATATATATTCATATATATGTGTATGTATGTTGATATATATTTATGGCTATATACACTGAACATATTTATATATATGTGTACAATTGCTGTTATATGGTTATTTGTGAGTCATACATACACATATATATACCTATAGCTGTCTATCTGTCTACATTTACAGATGTATATCTGTCCATATGTCCATGCATGTTCGGCTTATATGTGTGGCCTGTACCTCATTCTCTTGGCTATTGACATGGATGACCTTAGGACTGAGGTCAGTCATTCGTGCCGACATGTATGTGTTTCAGACTTATCATCTCCTTCAATATATGCGTTCTACAACATATAACTGTGTAACTTGCAATGTCTTAAGTGTATTAGAGCAAGATGTGACAGATATCCTTATATGTATCCACATTATGGTGCACTATGTCCAGGATTTATGCAATAAGAGGTTGTGTGGTGTGATAATACAACATTCCCTGCGCTGTTGACTGTGCTGGATGATATGTATGTGAAATACGTGGATATGTACATCTGCCATGGTTTACTGGTAAATCACATAGTGTATGATGTGCAGGGTCCTGGATTTGGGCCTTGCAGTGGCTGTATATTTAGCTGCAGGAAAGAACACCGGCTGTCGGATACAGAGTGTGTTAGGGACATTTGAGCGATTGTACGCGGGTGTGTGCAGGTTTGTGCAGAGCTAAGCAATGCTAACCTCCAGTTGCATTTCCTTACACTCAGCTAGCATCTACTTAGCTCAATCTATGTAGGCAATGCTTACCCCTGCGTGAATACACATACACACACTTACAACTGCTTATCCATGCGTACTACTGCTGTTTTGCACTTACACCTGCTTACTAGTGCCTTAGTCAGTATGACACTTCACGTGTGCATTTAAGGCAATACTCCTGTGCAAATATAAATGTTATTTAGTAGGTTATACAGCACAATGATGTTAACATATGGATTTCATATGGGAAATAGGATGTGCTGCAGTGGGTCTTGACCTGGGAATGGGTGCGCGTTAGGCGGATGCTCTGCCCACGACACTATTGCTGTTCTGTTTCATTTGCATATGTCTACCATAATGACATACCCATGTTCCCTTCCCCCTGCCCCCGAGCTCCACATACACACTATCCATCCATTCCCCAGTTGCTAGCCCTGCCATACCACACATATACACATTTCCCTCTCTGCACATCTTGGTACTCCTCCAGTATACTGTCCCGACCCAAGCATCTGCAGCTCCTCATCCGTTTAGTCCATGTATGTACCAGCCTTCCCTTGATCCTCCTCCGATACTGGTGGAGACATCGATGTGACCCACAACTTTTGGTGCATCCTGCCAGAGACGGACCTGTTGTTGTGTCAAAAGTAGACCTAGCTGACCTACGCTGTTTCTCCCACTGGTAGCATCCTGCCAGGGTTTTGTGTAGCAGCAGTTTGCTCACACACCCAGCCAGCCTCATCTCCAGGTTCCACGGAACCAACGTCCCAGGTGTGACATACTGTGCATGAAGCATGCTCACACACCCCCATGGTGTGCACCATATATCATTATTCCCTTCGATATTATGCAAGACTGCTGTTCTCAGAGTATGATTGGGCAGGCACTGTTCTGTGATGCACATAGACTGCTCATAATACTGTGGTTGAGCAATGGACGCATGTGTGCTGGCATTAATCTACACAATTATATACATTTCCTTTACTATTGGATGACTGTGTTGGATGATGTGTTTGTGATCACAG
>NC_056735.1:1837677233-1837703028 GCF_019279795.1 Protopterus annectens
TAGCACTGCTGACTTCCGGTCACAGTGTGTTACACGCAGTTAGCGCCTCCTTTGCTTGATCTGTGTCCCCCACCCATACGCACTTGCACACACTTACTATTGCTTACATTTGCTTACTTCTACTTATCTGTACTTACGCCTGCTTATTGCTGACCTATTCATTCTGGTACTGACTCTTCACATGTGCATTTCATGTGGTACTCCAGTTTACATTTAATTGTTATTTGGTAGGTTCTACAGCAATAAAATGTACATAACTGTTCATATACAGATTACACTTGGAAAATGGCATGTGCTGCACTGGGACTCGAGCCGGGAATGCCTCCTCGTTAGGCAGATGTTCTGACCACTACACTATTACTGTGCTGCTTTATTTACTATACCTTCCTTGTTATCCTCTTCAGCCTTTCATGCTGCTTTACCCGTAGCTAAGCAATGGGCAGATCTACGCACCTACGATTAGCTGTATTCGGAGTTTTAAATACATTACTACAAGGGTTTCTTCGTGTTTTTTTTTCAGTGTACTGTTGCTGTTGAACACACGGGGACTGTTAGTGGGGATATGCGGACACTTATGAGCAGTCTCACTCTTTTATGTACACATACTTCTGTTCTACTTTGCAGAGGCATGTTTATTCTGAGAGCTCTGCTCTCAGCCATGCCCCCTGCACTCGTCCACACTCCGTGTAGCATTAGGTGTTCAGGCAGTACCCCTTCCTTAATATGCATGGCACGCTGCCGTCCTCTTCTTAGACTGGCACTTCCATGCAGGACTAGAGTAGTCCTACACAGAGAATTAGTGAATCTGGGGGAGTGTCTCCTTCCTAAACAAATGGATTCCTGAAATTTTGGATCTACAAGGAGATCTTTATTATGGCATAGAAACGGCTCATACGGCCATTGGAAAACCAGCTACCACATCAGCATCATCGTCACCTAGATCTATTGTGGTAAAATTTCTTTCATATATTGACAAAGAACTTGTTCTTAAAGCAGCCTGGAGGAAAGCACCATTAAAATTTAAACAGAACCAAATAAGATTTGATAATGACTATTTTACAAGAGTTTTGGACATGAGAATGAAATGCTGGCCCCTTGTCAAACTATTTAAACAAAACAACATTAAAGCACAAATCATCTACCCAGCTCAGATTAAAATACATTTTTTCTAATGAAGTAAGCACCATTAGCAACTTGGACGAAGTTTCCTCCTTCATAAAATATAATGACATTATCCCTATTCCTGAAGATATGGATTGGATGTCATCTACACTCAAAAGAACTTCAGAAAATAATAGCTGGTCAGAGATGATAAAGAAGAAAGAGCAAACTGATACCACATCTGACAGTACTGTAAAATCTCACAAAGCATCTACTTCCAAACAATTTATGTTTTATACATGCAATGATTCTTCTCTTACTTTAATGTTCACACAGTTTAGAGATACTGAGTGTTTCAGCAATTTCCACTGCTCAAAAAAAATCCAAAACTTCTTCACTTAATTAACTACCCATCAAGTATTACAGGTAATTGGATTTATTCTGTTGCTTTAAAGCTTTGTCAATACTGAGTTTTGCATATTCATCCATATTCATCCATACTAGATGCTATTAATTGTCTTAGGGTGTATATACATATTATTTAAAATGTGCTGCTCCTTTTGTATAGTGTTTTTTATACTTAAATTTAACTTTTGTTTAGTTGTAATCTTAAAACTTCAATAATAGTTTCTTTCCCTTTAAAATACACTGTCTGTAATTAGTAATTGTGTTTTAAATTCGTGGCAGTTTTTTTTTAACTTGAAAATGGCCACTGATGATCATGACAATCTTTTTAGAACATTTTTAAAGCTTTATTTAATGGTTTATACTTGAATTTGCTCATTAGAATGTTTTTTCAACAAAAATGAAACTTTGTTTATCTAGAATACATGCCTCAAGCTGTTTTAACTGCAAATTTTCTTCCCTGTAATGTACTGGGTCTTAGGTTCGCCCTCTATACTGTTACGCAGGAGGTTAAGGGAATTTTTTTTTACTGTTGGACTTCTCTTCACCCATTCTCAGTCTGTTGTCCTTGTCAGTAGATTCTACAGAGATTTAATAACATTTATAGCTAAATACTTTAAATAGTTAAATCTTTGGGCTACAGTCACTTTATATATCCTTGATAATGTAGCAAGTTGTCATAACTTTTGATTTTGCAGCAAATTAAGTGTTGATGACATTCATATTAATGAGGCACATTTATAGCTGCTTCTTTAAAAAACAGCAAAGACAGTTGATTATGACAAGGCTTTAATAGATGAGATGAGTATCTTCACTGTTCAGATAAGTTAGCAATGTTTTATCTTTTATTAATAATGATAAATCAATATATTTATTTTTCACTCATGGATGTTCATTTTATTTTATCATATTTATGTTTCCTTTTATTCTTTTTAATTTACAAATATAGAATTCACTAACTAATAATTGCAGCTGCTATAGATTCTCATCAGAACTGTGCATAAAGCATAGCTGAAACATCTTTTAGAGTATCACAAATTTGATCAACAGTGTTTTTGGTTCTGTAACTGCAGCAACTGTTCAGCTCTAGTTAGAGAAAACACAGCTCTTGACAGGAGCACCTAATACTAATATACTCAGATGTAAGGTGCACGCATATACATACATACATACATACATACATACATACATACAAATGTCTCAAGCATGGGCATTAATGCCCTTCTAGCGTGCCAATATACCAAAACACTTGTTTTCTTAATAAATATCCAGGCTGTTCTTAAAAATATCTAAACCAGTACTTGCTTTAACGTAATTTGGTAGTCTGTTCCAAGCATCAGCTACTCTGTTAGAGAACCAATTAGTACACTTCTCATTCCTACAGAATCTTCTACATAGGTTATCTGATAATTCTCTAGTACTTTTTGATAACCCCAAACATTCCCAGTGGTAGTTGTCACTAAATGCCCTATATACCTGAATATGATCTCCTCTTAGATATCTGTAAGAGGCACTGTACAAGTTCAGATATTTTAGTCTTTCATAATAACTTGGATTTTCACATCCATGGATGCCCTTGGTATATTTCCGCTGTACTCTTTCCAGTTTATTCATGCTTGTTTTTCTATAGGGTTTCCATATTGTTATTCCATACTCAAGTTTGGGTCTAATCTAACTAACAAACAATGACTTAATTATGTTTGATTTCCTAGACTTTATCAATATTTTTATACAAACTATAGTTCTATAACTATCATTATCCAGTTGGTTGATATGATTAGAAAAACTCATAGCTGAATCAACCCATATACCCAGGTCCTTAAATGAGTCTACAGTTTCAATCACTATGCATTGTATTAAATATTCACCTTTCAGTTTATGTCTCCCAAATCTCATATGCTTAGTTTTTGATGTATTTATCAACATATTATATTCCTGTGCCCAAATGGTCAATTTAGTCAAATTATTTTGCAGACATGCCTTATCTGTAACACTTGTAATCAGTTTACCCAATTTCAGGTCCTCAGCATATAGACTGTAAAACACCTCACATGAAAAAGTAAGGTCTGAAAGATACAATCTAAACAAGTAAGGACCTAGGACAGAGCCCTGTGGGACACCTTGACTGTAACCAAGGATTTCACCTGTCCAGTTGGTGTGTGATACTTGCCATGTCCTATTTGTAAGCCATGCAGCTATCCATCTTATCAACAATACATCAATACCTATTTGTACTAATTTATTGATCAGTGTTTTGTGTATGACCCTGTCAAATGCTGAAGTTAAATCAATATAAATCACATCACAGCACAATTTTTCATTCATAGCTGTTATTATATTGTTATAGAACATCATGTTACAGGTGGTAATAGATCTATTTTCAACACATGCATGCTGATATATGGTTTCAAGTCCCAACCTATCCATTTCTGACAATAACATATCCAATTTTACCTTCTCCATTATTTTTCCACAACATGAAAGTAGACTTAAGGGTCTATATGACTCTGGGTTAGTCCTACTCCCCTTTCCCTTAAAGACAGGTTTAATAAGTGCATGTCTCCAATCTTGAAGAATCTCCCCATATTTATATGACCTAGTGAATAACAGATGGAATGGCAGTGTAAGTTCTTGCTTAAGTGTTCTCAGGTCATTGTTACTTATTCCGTCTCCTCCCAGTACTTTGTTTGGATCCAGTTTTCACAGTTCTTTTTCAATATAATCTAATTTGATTCCAGTACCTGATGTTACCTGGATGTCACTAGGACAACTTATTACCCCTTTTGTGGATCCAAACTGTTTTGCATAAGATTTTGTAAATATATCTATAATCTGTTGTGTCTGAGAATAAATTTTAGAATCTGCACACAGTTTATCAATTTGTGTATCTTTACTCCTTCCACATCTTATGTATCTATAAAAAGGTTTCCTATTATGCTCAATATCTTTATATACCTTTTCTTTAAAATTTTCTTGATCTTGTCTAATGCTATTCTTAGTCTGTTTATCCAGCTTGTTTATTTCAGTTTTCAAATTTGTAGTTTGACCTCTCTACCATTTCTTATATTTTTTGTTTCTCACCTTAATCCGGTATCTTGTTCTTATGGAAATATACCCCCCTGATGTTGCGTGCCTAGATCCTGATGTTAAATATTTTTTTTTTACTTTTTGCACTCAAACAATTCCTCTTTCAAAACTTTCCACATTCCATGTGCAGTCTTTCCAATGAACACCTCACTCCATTTAGTTTTATATAGTAACTGTTTTGCTTCCCTATAATCTGTAATTAACCTTCTGTGCGTTGGCTTAGAGTTCAGTTTGACAGAATTATCTGGCAACAAATTAACCTTAATAACCCCATGATCACTGCACATCAATGGTGGTAAAACTTGACTTGAAGTTACAGTAATTTCTTTGAGAATACAAACAATATCTAGTATATTCCGTCCCCTGGTATGTTTTTTTTACACTCTGAAGCATTTGTTGTTCCTGAATATACTCTGTGAATAATTTCTTTACTAACATTGTACAATCAATATTATTCCAGTCTGTTTCTGGTAAATTTAAGTCCCCAGCTAATATTCTTCCCTCCTGTGTTTCATGTAAGAATTCCTCTAGGTCATCTGCACTTGAGTTTGATGGTCTATACACTCCAACAATTGTTATATGTTCCAGGGTTGTCTTTATTGTCACAGTTACACAGCCTGTAGTACTGGTGTTATCATTGTACATGTAATAATCACAGGTCTCCTAGCTATCTTTAATCCCTATCATAACACCTCCACCTGATTTTTTACTAGAATGTCTGTTACAGTAAAAACATTTATACCCTGTCACTACTGGTTTCTAGTCATTGTTCTTTAACCATGTTTCACAAACAATAACAACATCAATCTTGTGGGAATGTAGCAAATTTTCTTATAAAAACTTTATTATTAATGCTTCTAGCATTAACAACCATCAGAGATGCATCAAATGTTGCTATCTGTGAACTGCTACATTTTTGACCTGGCAAAAATCCTGGTTAGTGTTTGTCAAATATTGCAAAATATCTGCTGCAAAAATTTTCTTCTCTGATCTAGACAAATGCACACTATCCTGTCTGAACACATGTGTGCCCCAAAGAAGGCTTGGATGCTCTACACATTTCCATTTTTTAAAACAGGACATTTTTTCCATGTAGGTGTTTATCCAAAAAATCTCTTCATTCACAGTGACCTGACTATCCTTTCTATAGGTGATTTGTGAAAAATGTGTCCTAACACCAGTACAAGCTATACTATCTAGGAGGGCTGTCAGTTCCCAGCTAACAGTCAGAGAATCTTTGTTGGTGACATCATTTGTACCAACATGAATAAAAACATATCCATACTTCCTTACATTAAGGCATTTCAAGGCTTGTTTCACATCTTCTATTTTTGCTCATCAGTTCCTCTAATAACTGAATCTCCAATTACAAGAATATCTTTACTGACCATCTCTGAAGAATCTTCAGCTTCTAATACAGTCGCTTCTGCTGTATCAATTGTTACGATGGATAAATCTTCATCACTATTAGTCTTGATTCCACTGTTTTCATTGTGTATTAAATTCTCATCCAGCTGGCATTGTAAATCCACAGCTAGAGCCATGTAGTCAACATCTGTCTTTCTCTTCTTTTTTTCTTACAGTAATGTTCTTCAATCCTTCCACGTTCAGTTTTGATTTCTACCTTTTCACCTGCTCCTTGCCTCTTTTTTCTACCTTTTCCATTGGAAAGGTGATGCCTTTTTCTATAGACTGAGGGTTTTCTGATAGACAGATATCTTCATTCCCTGTCACCAGTGTATTACATAACAAAGCAGAATCCTTTTCAATATGTATTCTCTTTCCTTTACAGTCATTAGTCAGTTTCTTTTTCTTCCTTGTTATTTGTTGAGAACTTATTTCTTTCTTTCTTTTTTTGTTTCCTTCTAAATAAACCAGATCCTCAGATTGCTGAGTACTTGCATCCACAATACCATAGTTCTCAGGGGCATCATCATGTTTCATAGGGGTTGAATGTTCTATGCAGAAAATAGATGCATCATTTCCTAAATCTGTTCTATTTGTTCTATGCCTAACATTATTTAGTTCATCAGTCCAGTCATTAATATAGCAATAACCCACGCCTGGGTGTGGGTAATGCTGGATTTACCCACGGTTGGCATGGTTTGGTCCCGAGGGCGAGGGACCAAACAAAGCCAACCATGGGTAAATACAGCATTACCCACCAGAAGTGGGTTATTATTAACTCTATGACATTATTTAAGAAAAGAAACTATTACTTTTCTTAAATAATGGCATAATATAATGCCTGTTTACTGCCCTTCCGCAGATGTCTGGCACCGCGGCAGTTCTGCTGTACTGCGCGCCTGCGCACTACATCAGAGCTGTGGCAAAACAGCGGAGAAAGCAAGATCTCCGTTGCTTTTTACTGTTTCGCTATGTTAAATGGGTTTAACATGGCGAGACATTTTAAAATAAGCAACGGAGATGTCAGTTGCTTATTTTAAAACTGTCTCGCTATGTTAAACCCATTTAACATAGCGAAACAATAAAAAGCAATGAAGATCTTGCTTTCTCCGTTGCTTTTTAAAACCTGTCTCGCTATGTTAAATGGGTTTAGCATAGACAGCTAAAATAAGCAACGGAGATCTCCGCTTATTTTAAACTGTCTCGCTATGTTAAACCCATTTAACATAGCGAGACAGTGTTTAAAAGTAGTTATACTAATGGAAAAAAGTCCGGGCGACCGGACCTTTTTCCATTAGTATAACTCGATTTACAATGTGCACGCTGGCCAATCAGCGTGCACGTTTTGGGGAGGTTATGGTATAATATATGATACAACAGTTCTCCAAGCCATGCCAATTGTACATGTGCAATCATCATCATTAAGTCGAGATTTGCTTCTAACAATGGTAAGCAAATCATCCAACTTTTGACATGAGGAACAAAGATCACCAGTGTTATCAGTGTTACCTTTAATTCATTTTATTAATTTGCTTTTGTTAAGTTTAATGAAATATAACATGCTGTAATGATATCTTTCTGAAAATAGGTAGTGCTTTAAGTTATTGGAAGTCTGACTTTATTTTACAATATATTTCAAATGAATATTGCCTGTTAATAATAGGGGCTGATTTATCTCATATACACATTGTCTTTAATAACAGTGTTATATGAAGGCAAAACAGTTGTAAATGAACTTTTCTTTTCATGTGAAGTGGTTGTTTCTCATTCCTGAGGCAATATTAATCTGATGAGTACACTCTTTGCTACTAATATATAACTCATTATCCCTGTTCCATTGGTGACAGTTAAAGTAGCCTTCACCACTATTTTGTTGCCAAGTAGAATTTTACACTTTTATTTATTCAGTAATTAGCAGCATCTCAAAGACAAATGATTATAGTTTTTTACAATGTTCTGATTTTATAAGTCAAATTACATTACAGTCAAGTGGTGATAGTCATTAGATATTCTTGTCCACTGTCACTAGATTCATAGTTTTGCATTATTGTTTTATCTTATCTGAAATCATTTTAACGATGGTTTAATAGAAACCAGGAACACCTTTTATATGATCCTGTCTGCTACAAGTGACCTATATTATATGACCTTTGTGTTATAGTTTTATACCTCATTTATATATCCTGTTGTAATATACAGTTTACAATCAAAATGCTGAGGTGGCTTTCCTCAAGAGTTGGAAGGATGAACATGGAGCGGCAAAGAGGCAAAACTACAAACGCAATTCCTGTCAACTGTGAAACGTCGATAAGGAGATTGTGTCCGGTTTGGAGCATCGGTATTTTGAAGGGCATCGCACTACAGTGGGGATTGGGAAAATTACCCTTTTCTTCTCTGTAGTGCGATCTTGGGGTTAGAATATATAAGTAGCAGGGGGTGGGGGGGTGCAGGGGGCTTGCCCCCTGCAAAATAGTAAGACATTTTCTGCCTCGTAGTAGATGTTTTTTTTCAAGATGGTGAGTGGTTGAATATCAAATCTTTCCTTAGAAAGAATTGACATTCTAGACAAGCATTGCAATTTTATTTCGTTGTTCCAGGTCGGGGTTGTGAATAGTCAAGGAAAGCCACCTCGACATTTTGATAATAAACTGTAATATACATATACCCTATTATATCCAAGATTTATGGATGCCATTCATACAATTAATAGAGAGTTTACTTCTTCAGGCTTATTACTTATATCTAATCACTTTAAAAGAACTTTCCCAAAACTAAATATTTGATGAAACAACTTCAGATTGTTAATTTTCTTTTTTGTTTGTTTAGAATTAGCTCTTTTTAGGGGTGGCCACGGTGGTGCAGTGGTTAGCATTGTCAGCTCACCGCCAGAGGTTATCTGGTTTGATCCTCGGCTGGGGTGCATTCTGTGTGGAATCTCCCATGTCCTCCCTGTGGTCATGTGGGTTTCCCCCAGGTGGCCCAGTTTCCTCCCATATCCCAAAGACATGCTGCAGGTGGATTGGACACTCTAAATTGGCCCTAGGTGTGAGTGAGTGTGTGTGTGTGTGTGCCTTCTGTGGAAGGTTGGGTGCCAGGCTGGCAAATCAACACTGTAAAACTCCACTATCAATCATGAGCAGACAGGTGATCCACTGTGGTGACCCCTAACCTGGAAGAGAAGAATTAGCTCTTTTTAGAATATTTTATTTTACATAATTGGCTCCTTTATAAGACTTATTAGAGCTTCTTGGTATGGTTAGGAAAATTCTTGAAAGTAGTCTGTTGGAACTTTTTCTTTATACTAGACTAGGAATTCTTTGAATTACATGTTTGTGTATAAAAAAAAAATTAAACTTTTTTGATTAACTTGTTGGATATATTATTCATCAAATTCTTTTATTTCTACAGGCCTGATGTTATATTGTCCCCCGGATTCACGAATCCTCCATGTAAGACTAAATAAGTCTTACTTTACTTGGAGGCTGCAGTTGAACGGTATGACATCAGAGTGCCATAAATATTCATGAGGGCACGCTGACTCAACCGGAAGTCTAATACGGATCGTGCAGGAAAGCAGGGGACGTGTCCGACTGCCGAGCAGTCTAAATGTCCATGCCCCTGCAAGTGTCCAAAATGCAAAATGTAAACACACAAGAGCAAGTCCGCTCAAATTTCCATGTACCCAACACCACACTCCCTGACATTGTAAACCCCCATCACAGTTATAGAAAGTAAAACATTCATTTTATTTTATTTTAATTCCTGAAATAGCTGCCTGTATTTGCGCGTGTGTGCACAGGTATGCCCATTGCTTAGCTGCAGTTAGCAATCCCGACATGGAAGAGCATAAGAAAGAATGTTTATACAAATTACACCAAATAGTAATAGCGTAATGGTAGAGCGCTCGCACAAACAAGAGGCATTCACGGTTTGAGTCCCACCACTCCTCTTCCTATTTATGTTTTAAATCAGTATATGAAATAATTCCTGACATATATGATTACAATTTTACTAAAAAGCAGTGAAATGGCCTATGTATCAGTGAACAAAATATATATTTATAAAGGATCCTGACATATAATTGCCCACATTTAAGCAGCGCTGTACCCAGCACAATATAGTATAGCAATGCTTTACCCAGTGCAATAGAGTTGCCCATAGCTAAATAGCACTTTACCCAGCGCAATCGGTTTGCGTGGAGGTGCGTGCCGTGCCAACCAGTGCACCATAAGGCAACGTGGAGCAACGTTGAGCAAAGTTGCTTAAACACAGCCACACCCCCTAGCCTGTCTGGATAGTAGTAAAATAAAATGAATGACAAGGTTCGAACCGAGGACTCTGTGCACCATAATCAAAGTACTCAACCACTAAGCCATGACAGCTTAGGATAAACAGCCACTGTTAACATACATATACTTATAAATGGTAGATTAACCATTACTAAGCAGGCCTGAATTTTCAAAAATGGCCAATCACAAAAAAGTGTGGGAAATGCAGCATATTTAAGCCCCATAGGCAGGAATACTCACCATAACTGATTGTAGCTCCCATCTGCAGTTAGAATGGCTGGTGCTGGAGAGGGTACACGCTTCCGCGCGCAAAGTTAGGGCATCGAGGAGTCGAAATACATGGTTTGACTCCTTGTCCACCATCATGAGTCAAGACTCCTGCAGGGCCAGTTCCAAGGGATGGAGTACAAGGCAGAGGCTTGGAACCGGTTAGCTCATGACCTCACCAGTGTCACAGGCGTTCCTCGGACTGGTGAGCAGGTCCATCACCACCATGCAGACCTGAAGAGATGGAAGCAGGACCTACTGAACCAATGGATACAGGAGGCCCATGGGATACAAGATGCCCCACAACTGAGTATGTAGCCATGGAATGCAGTATGTAAAAAATGATAATTGATTCTGTATAATGGATAGGTATGTCTCAATATCCCTTCATTTAATTCACAGCTGCAGGTGACCGTGCTGCGAATCAGCAAGCCTATGCAGGTAGGCTGCTAAGGCTGCACCACCAGGCAGGTTAGTGATTATTCTGCATGTATTGTTATATAAAATAGGGGAGAGAGTCTGAAAGAAAGTGTTGTAGTCTAATAATACAGCCATAAAATGCCCTGAATAAGTCCTCTGCATGTACTGTTATATAAAATAAGTCAGAGAGCCAGAAAAAGAGTGTAGTAACCCATTAAGAAAGTTAAAATATGTCCCGAATAATATCTCTGCAGGTACTGTCATATAAAATAAGTGAGCAAGCCTGAAAAAGAGTGTTCTAACCTATTAATAAAGGTATAATATGCCTTGAATATGCCTCCCATATGCACTGTTATATCAAATAAAGGAGCGAGCCTGTGGAAAAGTGTGTAATGTAATTAATAAAGGTATAAAACCTGGAGTGTGTCTGTGTCACTTACTTTGAAATGTTGTTGTAACCTCATATTATACAAATAGTACTGTTTTAATAAGTGCTGGCAACCCACAGTTGGGCAGTCCCATCTAAAGTGGGTGATGGAAGTGCTAGTAGCTGTGAAGCATATATACAGTCCTCAACAGTCAGTTACTGGCAGGCATGCATAAGTAAATCTGACACACTAGTAGCTTGTTAATTTGTTCCCCAGAAATGTGAGTGTGCTTCAAGAAATGCAGGGTTCTGTACAAATTGAACTGAAAATGTCATGTGAACACATCCAGATATGTAGATAAAGAAATATAAATAAAATCAAGAAATATGTAGCAGTAACATCTGCATCTTGGATAGTTAGTATGTCAGATATAGGTCAGGTATATAATGAACTAGCCAAACCCATTACACAACCTAATGCATATTGGCAAGTGCAATAATACATGTAGGGGATATACACCTGCAGTCACTAGGAATGTAGTGTAGACTAAAAGTACTTATAAGATGTTAATTGAGGTTTCTTTCTACACCCTACTGTATGTGCATAAACCATGCAATTCCACACCTCAATGGGTATGTGTAATCTCAAACATTTGTTGGGACATATGTCCTATTGTTCTATAAATATCTGCATTCACTTTGATGCATGTGCCCTGTTCAAATACCACAATAATGGTGGCCTGTTGCTACCAATCATCCCTGCATGCTGTCGGAATGTCCACTGTCATTCAATATATGCATGTGTTATGCTTGCTGTTCAACTGTTGGAACCTTGGTGTGTTGGGTTAATGAGAATATTACTGCATGCTGTTACAACTAATCTGGAATGCTGTTGTTTATGTTGTAATTAAACACACCTAATCACAGAACGTATGGGAAGGCCGGTCCCAGCTGAACCACCTGTCCCTCCTCAGCTGGCGAGTGCACCTGGCACCAGCAGGTCCGGTGCCCAGCCCGGGTTCCCCTCCTCCGTTGGCCCTGTGCCACCTACGGGTGGAAGCGCTGCAGGGGATGGGGCTCATCCCCCCATGCAAACATGGGTGGAGAAGGGCCACCTGTCACCCTTCGAAGGGTCCGGGTTGTGGTGCATAGGGAGATCCAGCATTCAGTCACTGATCCCATACGTCAGCTCGAGGTGAGAGTGGCATGTCTCACGGGTGAGCCTGCCCATCCTACGCAGCCCCCAGCACAGCCACCCTCGGGGCTGTGAAGGTGCAGTGGTGACTGCCCATGGGTGGGGATCTCAGTTCCACTGTTACCATCTGTGGGCTCATGGGCTTGCGATTTAAAAACATCCATCCCCGTCAGTTGTGTTCACCCACCCCATGTGTCAGACACTGTCCCTGTATGCATCTTGTTTGTCTTGGCTGTTTACCTCCCCAACCTACCTCCCCAAACATACCTACTTCCTCTACCTCACTTTCCACTCTCACCTGAAAAAAAAAAAAAAAAAAAAGGGCAATCTGTACCCACAAAAAATTACGCCCCATACATAGCTGCCCATTTCACACACATGTCCACCGGACATGTAAACCGATAATTATAATTGGCAGTACAACATACTTTGTTGTCCTCACCCCTCTCCCAGGGGTGGAAGGTTTCAAATTTCACTCCAAATTTCTTGCATATGCACAGCTGTTGCTGGTAAAGAAATGGGCAGCTATGAACCTTCCCTACACCCGTCCTGCACATCCCGAGCTTGTTTTCCTACTGTCTTCCCCTCTCTATGCCCCCTTTTTCACCACTTTCCTATCTCCCCATTTTCTTTTCTTTCAAAGAAATTAGTGCGGGGGTTAGCGGGAGTAAGCACTTTTAAGAAGTAGTAAGCGGGTTTAAGCGAATGTGCACATGTGTGCGCTTAGCTAAGTATTGCTAAGCATCGCACAAACCCAAGCAAACCTGTTTACAACTGCTTAAAAGTGCCTTAGTCACTATATGTCAGGGCCCTTGTTCTGCTCAGCAGGAAAATAAAATACCTCTGCAAGTCTCAAACCCCAGACCATTGACACAATAGACTGCATGAATTATCACTAAGCCACAACAGATATACAATAATCTGGTGCTCAAATAAATATATCATGCATTTCAATGACTGAATGTAAAGGAAAAATAGGAAGGCCATAACACAAAGCTTGTTTTGTGGATCTTTACCAGCAATTATTGTGAAACGCATTACATTAGTGTGATATGAGAAGCAGCCATTCTAGCAGCAAATACAGTTACAGAGGCACTTTACAACCCCCACACAGTATCATAGCAGGACAAACAGTGACAAATCTGATTAGGGCAGAGGCCATACTACCCAACTGTGACTACTTTACAGGGATGTCCGTGATGGTGAAACATATTTAAGCTGTGTCCCTCTGAATCCCTCTGAAAAGTACTGACGTCAGTCAGAAAGGTGGGGTATTACAGAATGAATACTGACAATAATAACAGTAGACACCACGTGTACTTCATAAAAGGAGTACGTATCCATATGCACTGCTTCACACAAGTCTAGACTTTTACTGTCTCTATTATGTGTATGGTGTACTTCACATTTAACTACCTATCCCTGACTCCATGCAAAGATGTATCTCAGTGTTTCATAGGCCTGGCAGAGGCACAAACACACAGGCATAGCAGCTATCCTGCTGTTACACACACTGCAAATGACACTCCACAACCATACCCTTATGTAGAAGTACAACGCAGAAATGCCAAAGGATATAGCCATGTACTGGTAGCAACTGACTGTAACAATGCCATTGTACTAGTGATGAAAACACCTGTGGGTTGCACAGATAAAGAATAACAGTATAACATTTGACTACCATCTGGATAGGTTCACAGTTGGGAACTATGCAGACAGACCACCTGCCTTGATAAACCAACAGGTACACACCAATCCTTTAAGTCCAGTAAGATAACATTCACACAATAATACATAATGCTCTCTGTATGTCAGCAACCCCCCCCCCCCCCCACACACACACACACACATTAAATACACTTGTGTGTTTAGGGTCTACCAAGGATTTAGGTAGGTATACACAGTACTGGAATTGTCCAGTTGTCCTGTGAACCCTGTGCTAATGTCAACAATAAAACCACAAACACTGCAGAAGTGAGTACATTAATATTCACAGTATAACAGTTCGCAAACAGTTCATGTGCCAAATGAATACTTCTCAATAATTACATTTGTATGGCAGTTAATTATATGAGTAGAAAAGAAACTACATAGTCACATAAATGTTGTGTAAGCATTTGTAGGGGTGAGTTAAACTCTACACTGATAGCTCTATACTGCAAGTGGCAACAGTCAGGCCTGAGTACAACATATACATCACTGTCTACACATCTAGCATCAGATATAAGAAGTATACCAACCTTCTGAGTTACACAACAGTGTCCACAGCAAACAAGCATGGGCTCCACTCTGGAAATCTGAAAGGGCTACGCCTACATACCTTAGCAATTTATAGCATTGGGTTGCTATGACAGTGAGTACTGCAATTACCACACAGCAGGCTGTATGCATCTACCAAATGCTGGGCACCAATTGCTGCAGAGGGCATCACATGCACATGCCCAGATAGCTATAAAAGCAGATTGTACTTGCTATCCCCACATGCAATCATTGCATTGCACGTGTCAGCAACTACTGACAAACTCTATAACTTAATAAAGAAACCTTACTTAAGTAAATATAATATTTACTTCTGTAAAACCTAAATATATTAATTAAGAAAAAAAAACTTAATTAATAAGCGATAATAACAAATAAATAAAAAATGTACTTAATAAAAAAAAATACCTTGAAAAGCATACACAGATGGACCTGACAGTGAGTAACAGGTATGTAACAGATCAGTAGTTACCGGCAAGTAGTAGATGTTTATGAATAGTACTGTACATACTCAGAAACATGCATAAATGGCAGCAGTAGGTATGTATACAGTGATGCCATGCATAACTACTGCCATGGACAAATTAGTGCGTAGTTGTGTGCAGTGGGACATAACTGTGACATATGTATCTCAGCATTATATATTGAACATCTGAACATGTTATCTATGGTCTGTACAGTACTGCGTATAATGGCAGTTTGGGGGAGTAGTGCAAACACCTATATAAACTTGGATATGACAGAGTATGACATGCATGATAGTAACATAATTTGTAGCTTAGCATTGGCAATTGTTGTACCAGGCTAGTATAGTAATGTAGCATTTGCAGCTATATATACTCCCTGTACTATTACTGTATGCACACATATGACAACTGTCCATGTTGAAGCAAGGCCCAACAGGTCATCCGTGAGGTGTACGGACTTACAACAGCATGGACCCTGTGTGTGTATGGCACACACATATGGAGAGATATGTATGTGTCTGATAAATTAGCATCTGAACATGTGCATAGAGCAAGGGACATACTGCAACTGTTTGTGAAGAGTGGACAATTATATGTTGTTGTTGCAGGCTGTTATTTGCATTTTGATATGTAGGTGGTAGTGTGTGGCAAACAAGACAGCATACAGTGCTGGCATATGACATGTGGTGTTTAAATGCCATGGGTATGATTCCTCAGGTTTTAGTCTTCCAGACAGGGGGTCCTGCTAAAGGTACATGGGCTGACACTACCTTCTATGCATTCTTCACAAGGCTGTGCAATATCATTACATAACTGCATCCCTCTCAACCTTTGCATAATTGATATTCCCACCATGAAAGTTGGACTATATATGTGCCTATATGTATGTCTATATGTACACCAATGGATGGTCCACATGTCATCAGAAAAGGTGTGTCATCCATGGAAAAAGAGGTCAGTGTTCCACTGTACTCATCAGTCATAACAGTCATCATAGAGTACATTGGCCCTGTCGGTATGTACCTCAGAAGACAACCACAGCCACAGTAGACGCCAGACACATACCTCACAAACAGTATTACCAGACTCAAACAGATGCCCTATGCAGACTGTCTTACAAAACCAAAGCTACACTGTGTCACATACCGCCTACCCAGAGGCAACCTCTGCCTAACATACAAAGCTATGCCAAACCCACAGGTGTTGGACATGCTCCATATATACAGATTAAACTCCATACAAGCTACAAACTGTACAGATCTAAACCCTGTAATGTGAAAAAGCAGAACATGCTGGAGTGGTACATTATCATCTCAGACACATACCATACTCTGTAACTAACCACCTCTCAATAGCAAATGAAGGTCCTCATTAGCAGTTCTCATGAATAATCATGAAGAGTGGGTGTGAGATAGGAACACAACCTGGGAGTCACCACTGTGGCTCTGCATGACAGGGGCACATGAACCTACATTACATGGGTGTTGTAGGGCAGGGTACCATATGACTAGGCTTCCATAGACCCTACGGATAATAGCCTATCAGCTACCTAGGACCCGATACACACATGCATGTACTTGTTGCATTACTTGCTATGTGAGGTTGACTGGGTATGATGGTGAATGTGTAGGCAAATGTGTCAAAGTTGTGTATATGTGTGATAGCCTAGTGGGAAACTATGTATATCATGGTATGTAGTGTTGTAGCTCATATCCCAGCAAAGGATACGTATGCTATTGTTAGGCTGGAAAAGCAGTAAGGCATACGGTGTGACGTAGTCCCATGGTGTTGACCGGAGTGTGCCATTGTAGGCTTAAGCAGTACATGTATGCTTATTGATTGTTAACACTACTGAATACAAATCCTGTATGAACAGTGATACTACCCGAAGCTCTAGGCCTAAGCAGCACAGTATGGTTTATATCCACATTTCTTGGACACACTGTTTTGTTTATCTGTAGTCCTCACACATTGCAAACCTCAGGCATGAGGCTTTGTAGGTGCTGACACACAGTACTGTATGTTACACAGGTAGAACTGATCTGGGTTGTCATACCTTTGTGTCCTGTAGATATGTCTGATGTGTGTGTGGGTATGCCTGTAACATGGCCTTGGTGGTATGTGTGTCACAGGATATATGTACATATCTAGCAACATGTGTAGTGTATTACAGCAGTATGCCACCTATAGTGATGAATGTGCACATTTGTTACTGAGGGGTTTGCTATCAACAAGTAGTGTGGTGTACTGATAGTACTTAAACTGTACTTAACAGTCCTTTAAATGGATGACAAATGTCTGCATGCATTAGCTTCATAAACACCCCCTGTGGCTAGGTGGTGCATTGTGTCACATAGAGTGTGTCATGTACTGTTGTATAGTCTTACATACTGGTTCCACTTTGTTGCTGTGCAGAACATATTTAGGAATATAGTATGTGCCAGGCACTGTCAGCAGTTGTGGGCTGAGCAGTCCTATGTGGTATTAAAGGTGTGTATCTACTGACAGCCAATAGGTTGCTATATGTGGCATTTCATTGATGTCTGTACTTTAGCATGTTAAGTGTGCCACATGACTTGCTCACAATAACTGTTTTATTGTCTTACAGGAATATGTCTCACAACAGGAAGCCTGCCTATTCCCCTGAGGAGGAGGAGGTCATCTTTGATGGCCTGGTACAGCATTACAACCTGCTGTTCTCCAGATCTAGCCAGGACCAGCATGGATGCACTGCACTGTGGCAGGATGTTGTCCATTGGGTGAATGATGTAGGCATGCATAACTGGACTTATGAGCAGGTACGCCATCACTACAGTGATTTAATCAGACATGTTCGGCAGCATGCCTCCGATGTCCACAGACAGCAGCTTGCCACAGGTGGTGGTGCATCAACACATCCCCCCTCACCAGAGTGGAAGAGCTGCTACTCAGCATGATGGCGGGCCAACCAGTACAACAGACATGCGTCATCATGGAGGCCGGAGTCACCCAGCATGTAGATACAGAGTGTGCAGGTAACATGGCATATCTGCAGACTACTGTTAGATCAATTGTTAGAGCATGCATTTACCAGATGTGTACTGTGTATTCAGAAGATGTGGAGCCTGGTGTCATGCAATACTGATAATTTGGAACATAATTTGTATGCATGTGACTGTCACCTCTTGCACTATTGTGGAATTGCAAACACACAGCAGCAATGCCATAGTTGTTGACATTGACAAACTGTCTTATATCCTTGTAGGTCCCTCTGGTGTAATAGCAAGACAGCACACCCATGCCGGTGAGTGTTCTACATTTAATATAGTATATAGCATGTGCATGTCATAGGAGACTTGTAGGCCATATGCACATGTAAAACACCAACACATAATGCATGCTCTGCATGTTCTCTGTGGGACTATGAACATCCCATTAACATGAGTATCCACCTCAAATACATGCAATACACGCAGCATCCCAACCAATTGTGGTACACAGTAGTGGCCATTGTATAGGCAGAGTCAATACACATGCACACAACATACACCACTTTGTCATATGCAGTTAGTGTTAATTTGATACACATGGTGTATGTAGACACCTGCTGTAAGGTCATACTCCAGTATCCCAAATGTCAACAACACAGCACACATACTGTACCTGGGGGTACAGGACTATCATAGGGCGGTGTGACATACTTCAACACACAACACATTCATGTGAGGCAATGCTCCCTATTGAACACCTTACATACCCATGTAACAACTGGCTGTGAAATGGTTAATGTAGCCAAAGTGGTGCAGTTCAGGTACAGCAAGATAGTTGGCAGTGTGACATACATTAGTGGCCTTGAGTGACCACATGATGCTGCCTGATGATGGCTCATGGTACTACACTACATCCAGTTACAGTAACTATAGTACTACACATAGCATTCATTGATATACACCCGACAGTTGTGTGCATCCAGCCATGGTATGTATACCTATGAGTGATGGTGCACAGGACATTGGAAAGCATTCCAGACCTGCACAGCAATGTTGTGTCCATGTACACATTGTGTTCCAAGGTGAGGCCAATCATTGAACAACACACATGCATCAAAGACATGTATACTGTTATCAACAAGGACTCTCCATACTCGCACTGCATGCTGTTGAGCAACACACATCCTGCATGCTGACATGTGCGATAGGACTCTTTGGCTTGTGATACTGTACTGCACCTTCAACCACTAATGAATATGTTCCGTATTGCTGTTGGTGTGTGCGTGTGTGTGTCAACTTGACTGAGTAGTGTATGTGTGCATGTGTGCATGTGTTCATGTGTGCATGTGTTCATGTGTTCATGCGTTCATGTGTTCATATGTGCATGTGTGCATGTGTGCATGTGTTCATGTGTGCATGTGTACATGTGTACATGTGCTCATGTGTGCATGTGTTCATGTGTGCATGTGTTCATGTGTTCATGTGTTCATCTGTGCATGTGTACATGTGTTCATGTGTTCATGTGTGCATGTGTGCATGTGTTCATGTGTGCATGTGTGCATGTGTGCATGTGTGCATGTGTTCATGTGTGCATGTGCGCTAACATCTTGTACAGATTGTGAAGTGTGTTTCCTGTCTTCCTCTCACAGGTGCTGAGGTATTGGATGACTGCAACAGGGAACCTGAGGTCACTTCCACAAATAGTGGGCATGATGACACATGTGTAGTGGCACAGGCAGGTTTGTCAGGGTCTGTCATTGGTCCGCCAATCGACAGTACACAGCTGTCCACCCCATCTATGCGCACATTCATACTGCTGATACATCCCTCAACACCAATGGCCTTAGCAGAGGAACAGCATACAGTAGGCATTGACCAGGATAGTGTGGTATCTATGGCACATGCAACCCCACACAGCAGCCATACACAGACACCTGGAATGGTACCACATAGGAATATGTCAAGGGGTGCTCGTGGGAGCACTGCTGGTCATAATGCCCTTGGCAGACGTGCCTCCACAGGTCTCACAACCTCAGCTATGTTCTGGTCTGTAATGCAGGCACAAGCACGTATGGAACGGTACACCAGGCAGGGACTAAGGGCGCAGAGGGCTCACCACACCACTATCAATGACAGTATCCGTGACCTTGCCGGTGCCATCTGTAATTACACCGAGGTCATTGATAGACGTTGGGGGAAGACACTAGATGTCCTCCGCAATGTAATGTCCATGTACCAGGACAGTGCAGGACGTCTGAGACGTCGACGTGGATGCATGCCAGCAACATCATCAGCTGGCACTCGTCGCGGACAACACACAAGTCCCAGTCACTCCCGTAGTGGCAGTACCAGCCCCAGCAATGTTGGGGCTGGGCTGTCAATAGACCATCCTAGACGGCCACGTGCACGTGGCTCTGGCCAGTCCCAGCAGGGATGTGGGTCCAGTTGACATCCCTCTGCCTCTGATGATAGTACCCAGTCTGGCTTGGTACCCGATACTGTCCGTGGCACCCCTGGCAGGAAGAGGCACTGTGTCCGTGGCCGGAGACAGTGATCTGTACAGCCTGGTACATACAGTCTGTGGTTGTCCCACAATCCCCTGTATGTGGCAGCCACAAGGTGGAACTGTGTGCATGCAGATACACACGCACATAAACCAAACACCTAAGGCTAACACATACACACACACATATTACACCAACATTGACCCATGCTGTACTGTTGTCCCTCACACACACACACACACACACACACACACACACACACACATACATACATGTTGATTGGATGGGTCATTGTCGGACTCTGGCAAACCATTAACACACCCTGTGCATATGATGACACTGTGCCACCTCCTGCCATCAGTGACAATGATGCAGGAACAGGCTTACATTGTGCTGATGCACAGGGTGACCTAATAGCAGTGTAGCAATGTTAGCATGTTGTCAACAGCAAGGTGTACTGATATCCTTGTAGGTGCATCTGAGCAGGCATGATGCATTAAAGCAAAGATTATCAATGTAGTATTGTTTACACCAGTATTAATTCCAATACTGTATTGTCTGCCCATGTGCCACTTGGCTGATGTGTGCGGTACTGGCAGCATGTGTTGGTGAGTGGATGGTACGTGTGTGATGTGTGCAGTACAGATTTGTAGGTGTACATTTGTGAACATGGTGGAGGTGCACCATCTGCATGCATGTGCATAGTGGGCACATGGGAAGAGTGACATGCCCTTTATTACACAGTGTTAACACTTCATATTTCCTATTGGTGGCCAGTATGCATTATACTACACATATGTTATGACTTGGGTACACATGTATGTATGACGTGGTTTGACACTATGCTGTGGGTGATACTGTTTGTATCGGTCATTGTTTTGCATACTGGTAGTATACATAACCTCAACAGCCTGACTTTACCCAATTGTTAGCAGATGCCTTGACAACTGACACACAGATGTAGGATACACAGTAGCATTTGAGTCCTTCCGGTATTATACTATACCAGTAACCAGTGGTATTGGCCGCCACCCATTCCTGGGACCACTCCTGTTTGACATGTAGATGTCTCAGGTACAAGCAAACACACTAGGGATATCTCCGTCCAGATCTGGTAATGCATACAGTGGCTTTCAATGCATTCTCCAGATGAGACACTTATCCTCCACAAGGGTTTCATACAGACAGATACCTGTTGACCAACACATGCTGTAAAGCTATAAGCCAACTATAGCATAGTTATCCACATTTACAATACATAGTATCCAGACAGTACCACATTGTTAGTAGCCCACAACATGTAGCAGGGGTACCAATATGTACATACAGCCACATGTTATGTCATCTGTCCTTTGGTATTCACATTTCCAAAGGTATGCTGATGTCCCTCAGTGCATCACATAAGCATGAAGGGGTCTGTATGCATATCCACAGAGGTGTCGTGCACCTGTAATGAATGCCCATTATTGACAGACTGCGTTGTGTTTGAACATGTCTGACATATACCCCAGGCATGAACCCTCACTCACACTATTCTATAGAAACTGCCATGGGTGTGTATGACACACATAACCTAGGCCACAGATCACTGCAGTGGCTGGCCTTGACACATACATACATATGTGACCTAAGGTCTGAGAAGCAGCAGCACAGACTGTCAATGGTAACAGATGTATTCGTGTAGAAAGCAGGCGTCACACCTATGAACTCATTGAGGTCACATGTACATATATGTATTTGCCACACAGATAAAAATTGAGGTCATGTGTACATATATGTATGTGCCACACAGATACCAGAAGTGTGCAATGCACATACTGTTGCTTTACTGATATGTCATACAGTTGTAAAAGCAAAATCCACAACACATCAACCAACAGTGTCACACACACACTCAGCAATTGCAGGATTCAAACCCCTACCTAACTGTGTTATAATACTACATTGATACGCATTAACACAACATACTATATGCTTTGCTGGGTGCTTTCATTACTCCTGCTATATTTCTAGGATGCTGACATCATCAGACTTGCCAAATAAGAATTCACCTCTTTTCATAGTCTCCAAAAAGGGAACTCCTCTCACAAGAAATCACACACACACATACACCCCCACACACAGAGCAATTGCAGTATTCAAACCCCTACCTAACTATGTTATGATACTACAGAGATATGCATTAATACGATGCGCTATATGCTTTACTAGGTGTTTTCTTTTCTCCTGCCATATTTCTAGGATGCTGACATCATCAGACTTGCCAAAGAAGAATCTACCTCTATTCATGTGTTTTCCTAGTCTCCAAAAAGGGCACTCCTCTCACAAGAAATCATACACACACAAACACAAAACAATTGCAGGATTCAATCTCCTACCTAACTATGTTATGATACTACAGAGATACGAATTTACAGTATGCGCTATATGCTTTACTGGATGTTTTCATTACTCCTGCTATATTTCTAGGATGCTGACATCATCAGACTTGCCAAAGAAGAATCCAACTCTTTTCATAGTCTCCAAAAAGGGCACTCCCCTCACAAGAAAGCACATGCATACATAGACCCCCTCCACACAAACACAGAGCACTTGGAGGATTCAAACCCCTACCTAACTATGCTATGGCACTACACAGATACGCATTAACACGACATGCTATATGCTTTACTGGGTGGTTTCATTTCTCCTGCTATATTTATAGGATGCTGACATCATCAGACTTGCCAAAGAAGAATCTACCTCTTTTCATGTGTTTTCCTAGTCTCCAAAAAGGGCACTCCTCTCACAAGGCATCACACACACACAGAGCAATTGCAGGATTCAGACCCCTATCTAACTATGTTATGATACTACAGAGATATGCATTAACATGACACGGTATATGCTTTAATGGGTGTTTTCATTTCTCCTGCTATGTTTCTAGGATGCTGACATCATCAGACTTGCCAAAGAAGAATCTACCTCTTTTCATGTGTGCACCTAGTCTCCAAAAAGGGCACGCCTCTCACAGGAAATCACACACATCCCCCCCCCCACACACCCACACACACAGCATTTGCAGGATTCAAACCCCTACCTAATTATGTTATGATACCACAGAGGTACGCATTAACACAACACACTATATGCTTTAGCTGGTGTTTTATTTTCACCTGCTATATTTCTAGGATGCTGACATCATCAGACTGGACATGGTAATGTATGTGTACTTTGTTTTATGCAATCCCAGGAATGAACCATGTGGGTCAGCAGGTGTTAATAGCTTGTACAGGACTCCACAATACTTAGCTTGTGTGATCTCTCTGTGGACAAATTTCCATTCCTTCATATGACAATACATATTTATGCACAGGTTGTTGAATTTGTGGATACAACATGTGTCTGTGATGTTGATAAAGGGCTACTCAGAGTCTATGTGAGATGTGTGTAGCTCCCTTCAGTGATGTGTGTCCTGGGTGGCTGCCTTGCAAACAGTCTAGCAGGTTTGGGAACCATGATCTGCCCATGATCATACCACAGTTAGTAGGGCTGTGTGTTTGTCAGCATGGTAATCATGATGGATTCAATGGCCTTGCAGATAAGACGTCATAGGCTTATAGGACTATAGTTACCATGGTCTGTTGTGCACCAACACTTGTGGGGTGTGCCATATGTTGCTGTAACACATTCAACAGTTTCATATCCTGTAGAGAGGGTGTGGGTCAACAGACTATTCAGGTGCAGTGTCTGTTTGTTCTGTAGTTCACTTATGACACATATCAGGAAACAATGTCATCCAATTGATGCCATGTTTTCTGCTATGGAAGGAGCTGTTTACCTATTCTACGTGTGATATCTCCTGGTATGATGATAGGAACATTAGTCAGTGGGAGGTGGGTATGTATGTATGGGCCTGTCTGACAGGATGTCGGCATTGTCAGTCAGGTATAGTTGGCCCTGACTCAGGACATATATGTGTGTACAGTGCTGTGTATGACATAGCTGAAAGAAGTGTCATGGTTCTTTCTGGACTCCTTCGCAGATAATCTTTCATAAACACCAACATACCTGAGCAATAAACCCCTGTTATAGTCTTTTACACACTTAACACCCTACTGATCCCTTTTGATCAGTCAACAGAGAGTATGTCATCATAATATCCTGGCATGTCCAATGGTTGGTTTCGCGTGTACTCTCCAGTCCAGCTGGTGAATATGGGACTTTTGAGGCAATGTTACAACTGCCTTATGTACACAGACAACCCTCACCTCCTTCCAATAAACTCAGATTTATGTGGGAGATGCAACTATATAGACAAACGGGAGGCTGAGCTTTCTCAACCCATGACCAGCACAGTCTATCAGGTGGTGAAGGTAACCACACACACCACAACTCCATCACACATAGACCTATAGAGACAGCAAACAAACTACATTACCACACAAATACATGCTCAGAGGCTCTACATAATATCTGCCTAAGCAGCAGAGACCTCCAAGCAGACACCCAGTCAGCTGCTACCCCACAGCATTACCCACATATCACATGGTTCACACAGTCAGTGTGCCACACAGTCACTGCCCTTGGGGCTTAAAAAACACACCTAATACACTTGTAATAGATGACACTATTGTCAGACACACTGATGTCACACTCACCAGGCTGAACAAGGAGAATGACACTTTGAGCTGTCTGTTGGGTGGCAGGTTCTGCCACATTAAACGTGCACTCAGGTCACTCCACAGCAAATACAAATATGGCTCCATCATTGTCCATGCTGGTGTGAATTACCTCGGACGTTCCTCCCTGGATCACATGATAAGGGACATAGAGGAGCTCTCTGATCATGTAACCCAGGCCAGTATGGCCCTGACCTTGTGTAGCATCTTACCCACACCAAGAATGATAGCACAGTATACAGACAAGCTGATCAATTGTAACAGTTGGCTAACATATTGGTGTCATTCAAAGGGATCCAGTGTCTGTCAGTCTGGGATGACATGCTCGACATGCCACGTAGCTGCACCTGTCACCCCTGGACTTTCAAATACTGGCTACGGCTGTTGCCACAGTGCC